>NC_069502.1:1036236423-1036398923 GCF_027579735.1 Bombina bombina
TGTTTAAATATTGAAAAAACACATAAATTTACACTTACCTGATAAATTAATTTCTTTCATGGTGGCAAGAGTCCACAATCCATTACTTAAAGGGATATTATGTATTATTTTTTTTTGTAATTTCCCTATGGTTCCTGCACCCAGACCTGTCTGGGGTTAACTGCCTGTGACTCTGGGGACAGCACAGCTTCCTGTGAGTGCCCGTGAGCACCCAGGGCTGAGCATGTTACAGGGTAATGGGATGTGTACCCGGTCCGGTATGAGAGTGCATTCCTCTTCTGTGTTTTGTGTATGTATATATATATATATATATATATATATATATATATATATATATATATATATATATACATACATATATATATATATATATACATACATACATATATATATATATATACATACATACACATATATATATACATACATACACATATATATATACATACATACACACACACACACACAGTATATATATATATATATATATATATATATATATATATATATATATATATATATATATATATATAGTCCAAAATTAGCATGCACTTTCTGTTTTTATGAAAAAGTGTTTTATTGGCACACAAAAGATCCGTGACATTTCGGGGATCTCTGCCCTTCATCAGACCTCTTAGTCTGATGCAGGGGTGAGATCCCTGAAACCTCACGGATCTTTTGTGTTCCAATAAAGCACTTTTTTCATAAATCCAGAGAGTGCATTATAAATATGGACTTGATGTGCTTGCTTGCACCTTGGTAGCCGACACATAGGTGAGAGTGCGCTCGTTTAGGACTGTTTTTTTTATATATATATATATATATATATATATATATATATATATATATATATATATATATATATATATATATATATATATATATATATATATATATATATATATATATATATATATATATATATATATATATATACACAATCAATACTCACAAGAAGTTCACTGTCACCAAACTAAGCAACTGCCAGGGTGCCAGCAAATAAATATCTAATAAATAACCAAAGGCTTGCACTCTCTGGTCTTTTCAAATCTCTTTACTTGTGCAGTGACATTTCAGGGACGAGACTCCCCTTCCTCAGACAGGTCTGAGGAAGGGGAGTCTAGTCCCCGAAACATCACTGCACAAGTAAAGAGATTTGAAAAGACCGGAGAGTGCAAGCCTGTGGTTATGTTTTTTATATATATATATATATATATATATATATATATATATATATATATATATATATATATATATATATATATATATATATATATATATATATATATATATATATATATATATACACATGCACAGTATATGCTACTATTAAAGGATTTACTATCCTTTGGTACTGGCCTTATTTCTTAGCATACATGTTATCAAAGCTATTCTCTGACATATCTACATAATTCATAGAGAGTTTTGGCTTTACTTTAGGCAGAGCGCACCATTTCTCCGTGTGTGTGGAGTTATGGCTTTACTTTAGCCTGAAGGGAATTTGTATGGACTTTTTTGTTTTTTCATAACACAAGCAACCTATGGAATGAGATTGCTGTCAAAAATCCAAGTGTGTGTGATTATTTATCATTGTACATAAATTGTGACATACAAATCTAAATTTCCAAATACAACTTTTTTTTTTGGAAATACAATTTGTTTCTAGAATACAAATCTTTATTAGAAATACAATTTTTTTGGGGAAGTACAATTTTGTTTTTGGAGTTACAGTCTTCATTTTTGGAATTACACTTGTTTTTTGGAAATACAATATGATTTTTTTTTTTTAGGAAGTACAATTCTTTTTTTTTTTTTTATTACACTTCAGGTATGTGTGAAAACATGGTCAAAAATAAATCTAGTTCTTATTTTGCTAAAGAACTTACGATGTCACAGCATTACTTCAGTAGTTAGCCTGGGAAATAGTTGCTCTTTTGCTTTCAAATGAGAGCTATATTATAAGTGGTGTGCTGTTGCGTGCCAAGTGAAAGGGGTTTATCACAGCTCTTTGCACACGTCGGAAGTAGCGCGCATATTACAGGTTGAAAGTAAACTTGATCGCTTGAGCGCAATTTAATTTAACGTGCGTCGGGTTAATGTGACTTCAGAGTTCTAGTTAACTGTTACACTCGATATATATATTTTACAAAAAACAAACATCAGATATACTGTATATCTATAGAAATATGTGTTTAAAAATAAATAGAAAATATTCTATGTGAAGAACACTGGAATGAGAAATATTCATATTTCATGTCGGGTTAGCGCACTTGAGAAAAAACATAATTTATGTAAGAACTTACCTGATAAATTCATTTCTTTCATATTAGCAAGAGTCCATGAGCTAGTGACGTATGGGATATACATTCCTACCAGGAGGGGCAAAGTTTCCCAAACCTCAAAATGCCTATAAATACACCCCTCACCACACCCACAATTCAGTTTAACGAATAGCCAAGAAGTGGGGTGATAAAAAAGTGCGAAAGCATATAAAATAAGGAATTGGAATAATTGTGCTTTATACAAAATCATAACCACCACAAAAAAGGGCGGGCCTCATGGACTCTTGCTAATATGAAAGAAATGAATTTATCAGGTAAGTTCTTACATAAATTATGTTTTCTTTCATGTAATTAGCAAGAGTCCATGAGCTAGTGACGTATGGGATAATGACTACCCAAGATGTGGATCTTTCCACACAAGAGTCACTAGAGAGGGAGGGATAAAATAAAGACAGCCAATTCCTGCTGAAAATAATCCACACCCAAAAATAAAGTTTAACGAAAAACATAAGCAGAAGATTCAAACTGAAACCGCTGCCTGAAGTACTTTTCTACCAAAAACTGCTTCAGAAGAAGAAAAAACATCAAAATGGTAGAATTTAGTAAAAGTATGCAAAGAGGACCAAGTTGCTGCTTTGCAAATCTGGTCAACCGAAGCTTCATTCCTAAACGCCCAGGAAGTAGAAACTGACCTAGTAGAATGAGCTGTAATTCTCTGAGGCGGAGTTTTACCCGACTCAACATAGGCAAGATGAATTAAAGATTTCAACCAAGATGCCAAAGAAATGGCAGAAGCTTTCTGGCCTTTTCTAGAACCGGAAAAGATAACAAATAAACTAGAAGTCTTACGGAAAGATTTCGTAGCTTCAACATAATATTTCAAAGCTCTAACAACATCCAAAGAATGCAACGATTTCTCCTTAGAATTCTTAGGATTAGGACATAATGAAGGAACCACAATTTCTCTACTAATGTTGTTGGAATTCACAACTTTAGGTAAAAATTCAAAAGAAGTTCGCAACACCGCCTTATCCTGATGAAAAATCAGAAAAGGAGACTCACAAGAAAGAGCAGATAATTCAGAAACTCTTCTGGCAGAAGAGATGGCCAAAAGGAACAAAACTTTCCAAGAAAGTAATTTAATGTCCAATGAATGCATAGGTTCAAACGGAGGAGCTTGAAGAGCTCCCAGAACCAAATTCAAACTCCAAGGAGGAGAAATTGACTTAATAACAGGTTTTATACGAACCAAAGCTTGTACAAAACAATGAATATCAGGAAGAATAGCAATCTTTCTGTGAAAAAGAACAGAAAGAGCAGAGATTTGTCCTTTCAAAGAACTTGCGGACAAACCCTTATCTAAACCATCCTGAAGAAACTGTAAAATTCTCGGTATTCTAAAAGAATGCCAAGAAAAATGATGAGAAAGACACCAAGAAATATAAGTCTTCCAGACTCTATAATATATCTCTCGAGATACAGATTTACGAGCCTGTAACATAGTATTAATCACAGAGTCAGAGAAACCTCTTTGACCAAGAATCAAGCGTTCAATCTCCATACCTTTAAATTTAAGGATTTCAGATCCTGATGGAAAAAAGGACCTTGTGACAGAAGGTCTGGTCTTAACGGAAGAGTCCACGGTTGGCAAGAGGCCATCCGGACAAGATCCGCATACCAAAACCTGTGAGGCCATGCCGGAGCTACCAGCAGAACAAACGAACATTCCTTCAGAATCTTGGAGATTACTCTTGGAAGAAGAACTAGAGGCGGAAAGATATAGGCAGGATGATACTTCCAAGGAAGTGATAATGCATCCACTGCCTCCGCCTGAGGATCCCGGGATCTGGACAGATACCTGGGAAGTTTCTTGTTTAGATGGGACGCCATCAGATCTATTTCTGGAAGTTCCCACATTTGAACAATCTGAAGAAATACCTCTGGGTGAAGAGACCATTCGCCCGGATGCAACGTTTGGCGACTGAGATAATCCGCTTCCCAATTGTCTATACCTGGGATATGAACCGCAGAGATTAGACAGGAGCTGGATTCCGCCCAAACCAAAATTCGAGATACTTCTTTCATAGCCAGAGGACTGTGAGTCCCTCCTTGATGATTGATGTATGCCACAGTTGTGACATTGTCTGTCTGAAAACAAATGAACGATTCTCTCTTCAGAAGAGGCCAAGACTGAAGAGCTCTGAAAATTGCACGGAGTTCCAAAATATTGATCGGTAATCTCACCTCCTGAGATTCCCAAACTCCTTGTGCCGTCAGAGATCCCCACACAGCTCCCCAACCTGTGAGACTTGCATCTGTTGAAAATACAGTCCAGGTCGGAAGCACAAAAGAAGCCCCCTGAATTAAACGATGGTGATCTGTCCACCATGTTAGAGAGTGTCGAACAATCGGTTTTAAAGATATTAATTGAGATATCTTCGTGTAATCCTTGCACCATTGCTTCGGCATACAGAGCTGAAGAGGTCGCATGTGAAAACGAGCAAAGGTGATCGCGTCAGATGCAGCAGTCATAAGACCTAGAATTTCCATGCATAAGGCTACCGAAGGGAATGATTGTGACTGAAGGTTTCGACAAGCTGCAATCAATTTTAGACGTCTCTTGTCTGTTAAAGACAGAGTCATGGACACAGAATCCATCTGGAAACCCAGAAAGGTTACCCTTGTCTGAGGAATCAAAGAACTTTTTGGTAAATTGATCCTCCAACCATGATCTTGAAGAAACAACACAAGTCGATTCGTATGAGATTCTGCTAAATGTAAAGACTGAGCAAGTACCAAGATATCGTCCAAATAAGGAAATACCACAATACCCTGTTCTCTGATTACAGACAGAAGGGCACCGAGAACCTTTGTAAAAATTCTTGGAGCTGTAGCTAGGCCAAACGGCAGAGCCACAAACTGGTAATGCTTGTCCAGAAAAGAGAATCTCAGGAACTGATAATGATCTGGATGAATCGGAATATGCAGATATGCATCCTGTAAATCTATTGTGGACATATAATTCCCTTGCTGAACAAAAGGCAAGATAGTCCTTACAGTTACCATCTTGAACGTTGGTATTCTTACATAACGATTCAATATTTTTAGATCCAGAACTGGTCTGAAGGAATTCTCCTTCTTTGGTACAATGAAGAGATTTGAATAAAACCCCATCCCCTGTTCCGGAACTGGAACTGGCATAATTACTCCAGTCAACTCTAGATCTGAAACACATTTCAGAAATGCTTGAGCTTTTACTGGATTTACTGGGACACGGGAAAGAAAAAATCTCTTTGCAGGAGGTCTCATCTTGAAACCAATTCTGTACCCTTCTGAAACAATGCTCTGAATCCAAAGATTGTGAACAGAATTGATCCAAATTTCCTTGAAAAAACGTAACCTGCCCCCTACCAGCTGAGCTGGAATGAGGGCCGCACCTTCATGTGGACTTAGAAGCAGGCTTTGCCCTTCTAGCTGGCTTGGATTTATTCCAGACTGGAGATGGTTTCCAAACTGAAACTGCTCCTGAGGATGAAGGATCAGGCTTTTGTTCTTTGTTGAAACGAAAGGAACGAAAACGATTATTAGCCCTGCTTTTACCTTTAGATTTTTTATCCTGTGGTAAAAAAGTTCCTTTCCCACCAGTAACAGTTGAAATAATGGAATCCAACTGAGAACCAAATAATTTGTTACCCTGGAAAGAAATGGAAAGTAAAGTTGATTTAGAAGCCATATCAGCATTCCAAGTTTTAAGCCATAAAGCTCTTCTAGCTAAAATAGCTAGACATAAACCTGACATCAACTCTGATAATATCAAAAATGGCATCACAGATAAAATTATTAGCATGCTGTAGAAGAATAATAATATCATGAGAATCATGATGTGTTACTTGTTGCGCTAAGGTTTCCAACCAGAAAGTTGAAGCTGCAGCAACATCAGCCAAATATATAGCAAGGTCTAAGAAGATTACCTGAACACAGATAAGCTTTTCTTAGAAAGGATTCAATTTTCCTATCTAAAGGATCCTTAAACGAAGTACCATCTGACGTAGGAATAGTAGTACGTTTAGCAAGGGTAGAAATAGCCCCATCAACTTTAGGGATTTTGTCCCAAAATTCTAATCTGTCAGACGGTACAGGATATAATTGCTTAAAACGTTTAGAAGGAGTAAATGAATTACCCAATTTATCCCATTCTTTGGAAATTACTGCAGAAATAGCATTAGGAACAGGAAAAACTTCTGGAATAACCACAGGAGCTTTAAATACCTTATCCAAACGTTTAGAATTAGTATCAAGAGGACCAGAATCCTCTATTTCTAAAGCAATTAGTACTTCTTTAAGTAAAGAACGAATAAATTCCATTTTAAATAAATATGAAGATTTATCAGCATCAACCTCTGAGACAGAATCCTCTGAACCAGAAGAGTCATCAGAATCAGAATGATGATGTTCATTTAAAAATTCATCTGTAGGGAGAGAAGTTTTAAAAGATTTTTTACGTTTACTAGAAGGAGAAATAACAGACATAGCCTTCTTTATGGATTCAGAAACAAAATCTCTTATATTATCAGGAACATTCTGCACCTTAGATGTTGAGGGAACTGCAACAGGCAATGGTACTTTACTAAAGGAAATATTATCTGCTTTAACAAGTTTGTCATGACAATCAATACAAACAACAGCTGGAGAAATAGCTACCAAAAGTTTACAGCAGATACACTTAGCTTTGGTAGATCCAGCACTAGACAGCGATTTTCCTGTAGTATCTTCTGACTCAGATGCAACGTGAGACATCTTGCAATATGTAAGAGAAAAAACAACATATATATAAAGCAAAGTTGATCAAATTCCTTAAATGACAGTTTCAGGAATGGCAAAGAATGCCAAATAACAAGCTTCTAGCAACCAGAAGCAATGAAAAATGAGACTTAAATAATGTGGAGACAAAAGCGACGCCCATATTTTTCGCGCCAATAAGACGCCCACATTATTTGGCGCCTAAATGCTTTTTGGCGCCAAAATGACGCCACATCCGGAACGCCGACGCCGATTTTCAAAAAATGACGCAACTTCCGGCGACACGTATGACGCCGGAAACGGAAACAAATTTTTTGCGCCAAGAATGACGCAATAAAATGAAGCATTTTCAGCCCCCGCGAGCCTAACAGCCCACAGGGAAGAGTCAAATTTTTGAAGGTAAGAAAAAATGATTAAATCAAATGCATTATCCCAAATATGAAACTGACTGTCTGAAAATAAGGAAAGTTGAACATTCTGAGTCAAGGCAAATAAATGTTTGAATACATATATTTAGAACTTTATAAACAAAGCGCCCAACCATAGCTTAGAGTGTCACAGAAAATAAGATTAACTTACCCCAGGACACTCATCTACATGTTTGTAGAAAGCCAAACCAGTACTGAAACGAGAATCAGCAGAGGTAATGGTATATATAAGAGTATATCGTCGATATATATATACGACCGATAACAGAGAACCTATGAAATAGACCCCGTAGAAGGAGATCACTGCATTCAAATAGGCAATACTCTCCTCACATCCCTCTGACATTCACTGCACGCTGAGAGGAAAACCGGGCTCCAACTTGCTGCGGAGCGCATATCAACGTAGAATCTAGCACAAACTTACTTCACCACCTCCATCGGAGGCAAAGTTTGTAAAACTGAATTGTGGGTGTGGTGAGGGGTGTATTTATAGGCATTTTGAGGTTTGGGAAACTTTGCCCCTCCTGGTAGGAATGTATATCCCATACGTCACTAGCTCATGGACTCTTGCTAATTACATGAAAGAAACAGAATTTATGCTTACCTGATAAATTACTTTCTCCAACGGTGTGTCCGGTCCACGGCGTCATCCTTACTTGTGGGATATTCTCTTCCCCAACAGGAAATGGCAAAGAGCCCAGCAAAGCTGGTCACATGATCCCTCCTAGGCTCCGCCTTCCCCAGTCATTCGACCGACGTAAAGGAGGAATATGCATAGGAGAAATCATATGATACCGTGGTGACTGTAGTTAGAGAAAATAATTCATCAGACCTGATTAAAAAACCAGGGCGGGCCGTGGACCGGACACACCGTTGGAGAAAGTAATTTATCAGGTAAGCATAAATTCTGTTTTCTCCAACATAGGTGTGTCCGGTCCACGGCGTCATCCTTACTTGTGGGAACCAATACCAAAGCTTTAGGACACGGATGATGGGAGGGAGCAAATCAGGTCACCTAAATGGAAGGCACCACGGCTTGCAAAACCTTTCTCCCAAAAATAGCCTCCGAAGAAGCAAAAGTATCAAATTTGTAAAATTTGGTAAAAGTGTGCAGTGAAGACCAAGTCGCTGCCTTACATATCTGATCAACAGAAGCCTCGTTCTTGAAGGCCCATGTGGAAGCCACAGCCCTAGTGGAGTGAGCTGTGATTCTTTCAGGAGGCTGCCGTCCGGCAGTCTCGTAAGCCAATCGGATGATGCTTTTAAGCCAAAAAGAGAGAGAGGTAGAAGTTGCTTTTTGACCTCTCCTTTTACCAGAATAAACAACAAACAAGGAAGATGTTTGTCTGAAATCCTTTGTAGCCTCTAAATAGAAATTTAGAGCACGAACTACATCCAAATTGTGCAACAAACGTTCCTTCTTTGAAACTGGATTCGGACACAAAGAAGGCACAACTATCTCCTGGTTAATATTTTTGTTAGAAACAACTTTCGGAAGAAAACCAGGTTTAGTACGCAAAACCACCTTATCTGCATGGAATACCAGATAAGGAGGAGAACACTGCAGAGCAGATAACTCTGAAACTCTTCTAGCAGAAGAAATTGCAACCAAAAACAAAACTTTCCAAGATAATAACTTAATATCTACGGAATGTAAGGGTTCAAACGGAACCCCTTGAAGAACTGAAAGAACTAAATTGAGACTCCAAGGAGGAGTCAAAGGTTTGTAAACAGGCTTAATTCTAACCAGAGCCTTAACAAAAGCTTGAACATCTGGCACAGCCGCCAGCTTTTTGTGAAGTAAAACAGATAAAGCAGAAATCTGTCCCTTCAAAGAACTTGCAGATAATCCTTTCTCAAAACCTTCTTGTAGAAAGGATAGAATCTTAGGAATTTTTATCTTGTTCCATGGGAATCCTTTAGATTCGCACCAACAGATATATTTTTTCCATATTTTATGGTAGACTTTTCTAGTTACAGGCTTTCTAGCCTGAATAAGAGTATCAATGACAGAATCTGAGAACCCACGCTTTGATAAAATCAAGCGTTCAATCTCCAAGCAGTCAGTTGGAGTGAGGCCAGATTCGGATGTTCGAACGGACCTTGAACAAGAAGGTCCTGTCTCAAAGGTAGCCTCCATGGTGGAGCCGATGACATATTCACCAGGTCTGCATACCAAGTTCTGCGTGGCCACGCAGGAGCTATCAAGATCACCGAAGCCCTCTCCTGATTGATCCTGGCTACCAGCCTGGGAATGAGAGGAAACGGTGGGAATACATAAGCTAGTTTGAAGGTCCAGGGCGCTACTAGTGCATCTACTAGAGTCGCCTTGGGATCCCTGGATCTGGACCCGTAGCAAGGAACTTTGAAGTTCTGACGAGACGCCATCAGATCCATATCTGGAATGCCCCATAATTGAGTTATTTGGGCAAAGATTTCCGGATGGAGTTCCCACTCCACCGGTTGAAAAGTCTGACGACTCAGAAAATCTGCTTCCCAATTTTCCACTCCTGGGATGTGGATTGCAGACAAGTGGCAGGAGTGATTCTCCGCCCATTGAATTATTTTGGTCACTTCTTCCATCGCCAGGGAACTCCTTGTTCCCCCCTGATGGTTGATATATGCAACAGTCGTCATGTTGTCTGATTGAAACCTTATGAATTTGGCCTTTGCTAGCTGAGGCCAAGCCTTGAGAGCATTGAATATCGCTCTTAGTTCCAGAATGTTTATCGGGAGAAGAGATTCTTCCCGAGACCATAGACCCTGAGCTTTCAGGGGTTCCCAGACCGCACCCCATCCCACCAGACTGGCGTCGGTCGTGACAATGACCCACTCTGGTCTGCGGAAGCTCATCCCTTGTGACAGGTTGTCCAGGGTCAGCCACCAACTGAGTGAATCTCTGGTCCTCTGATCTACTTGGATCGTCGGAGACAAGTCTGTATAATCCCCATTCCACTGTCTGAGCATGCACAGTTGTAATGGTCTTAGATGAATTCGCGCAAAAGGAACTATGTCCATTGCCGCAACCATCAAACCTATTACTTCCATGCACTGCGCTATGGAAGGAAGAAGAACAGAATGAAGTACTTGACAAGAGCTTAGAAGTTTTGATTTTCTGGCCTCTGTCAGAAAAATCTTCATTTCTAAGGAGTCTATTATTGTTCCCAAGAAGGGAACTCTTGTTGACGGGGATAGAGAACTTTTTTCTACGTTCACTTTCACCCGTGAGATCTGAGAAAGGCTAGGACAATGTCCGTATGAGCCTTTGTTTGTGGCAGAGACGACGCTTGAATCAGTATGTCGTCCAAGTAAGGTACTACTGCAATGCCCCTTGGTCTTAGCACCGCTAGAAGGGACCCTAGTACCTTTGTGAAAATTCTTGGAGCAGTGGCTAATCCGAATGGAAGTGCCACAAACTGGTAATGCTTGTCCAGAAAGGCGAACCTTAGGAACCGATGATGTTCCTTGTGGATAGGAATATGTAGATACGCATCCTTTAAATCCACCGTGGTCATGAATTGACCTTCCTGAATGGTAGGAAGAATTGTCCGAATGGTTTCCATTTTGAACGATGGAACCCTGAGAAATTTGTTTAGGATCTTGAGATCCAAAATTGGTCTGAATGTTCCCTCTTTTTTGGGAACTATGAACAGATTGGAGTAAAACCCCATCCCTTGTTCTCCTAATGGAACAGGATGAATCACTCCCATTTTTAACAGGTCTTCTACACAATGTAAGAATGCCTGTCTTTTTATTTGGCCTGAAGACAATTGAGACCTGTGGAACCTTCCCCTTGGGGGTAGTTCCTTGAATTCCAGGAGATAACCTTGAGAAACTATTTCTAGCGCCCAAGGATCCTGAACATCTCTTGCCCAAGCCTGAGCGAAGAGAGAGAGTCTGCCCCCCACCAGATCCGGTCCCGGATCGGGGGCCAACATCTCATGCTGTCTTAGTAGCGGTAGCAGGTTTCTTGGCCTGCTTACCTTTGTTCCAGCCTTGCATCGGCCTCCAGGCTGGCTTGGTTTGAGAAGTATTACCCTCTTGCTTAGAGGATGTAGAATTTGAGGCTGGTCCGTTTCTGCGAAAGGGACGAAAATTTGGTTTATTTTTAGCCTTAAAAGACCTATCCTGAGGAAGGGCGTGGCCCTTTCCCCCAGTGATGTCTGAAATAATCTCTTTCAAGTCAGGGCCAAACAGCGTTTTCCCCTTGAAAGGGATGTTAAGCAATTTGTTCTTGGAGGACACATCCGCTGACCAAGACTTTAGCCAAAGCGCTCTGCGCGCCACAATAGCAAAACCTGAATTTTTCGCCGCCAATCTAGCTAATTGCAAGGTGGCGTCTAAGACAAAGGAGTTAGCCAATTTAAGTGCTTGAACTCTGTCCATAACCTCCTCATATGAAGATTCTTTGTTGAGCGACTTTTCTAGTTCTTCGAACCAGAAACACGCTGCTGTAGTGACAGGAACAATGCATGAAATTGGTTGTAGAAGGTAACCTTGCTGAACAAACATCTTTTTAAGCAAACGCTCTAATTTTTTATCCATAGGATCTTTGAAAGCACAGCTATCTTCTATAGGGATAGTAGTGCGTTTGTTTAGAGTAGAAACCGCCCCCTCGACCTTGGGGACTGTCTGCCATAAGTCCTTTCTGGGGTCGACCATAGGAAATAATTTCTTAAATATAGGGGGAGGAACAAAAGGTATGCCGGGCCTTTCCCATTCTTTATTTACAATGTCCGCCACCCGCTTGGGTATAGGAAAAGCATCGGGGGGCACCGGGACCTCTAGGAACTTGTCCATCTTACATAATTTCTCTGGAATGACCAAATTGTCACAATCATCCAGAGTAGATAACACCTCCTTAAGCAGAGCGCGGAGATGTTCCAATTTAAATTTAAATGTAATAACGTCAGGTTCAGCTTGTTGAGAAATTTTTCCTGAATCTGAAATTTCTCCCTCATACAAAACCTCCCTGGCCCCTTCAGACTGGTGTAAGGGCATGTCAGAACCATTATCATCAGCGTCCTCATGCTCTTCAGTATCTAAAACAGAGCAGTCGCGCTTTCGCTGATAAGCGGGCATTTTGGCTAAAATGTTTTTAATAGAATTATCCATTACAGCCGTTAATTGTTGCATAGTAAGGAGGATTGGCGCACTAGATGAACTAGGGACCCCTACTTTGTTTGTCACATTCATCACATATATTTAAATGGAGAGGAACCTTGGCTTCCGAACATACAGAACATCGTCTATCTGATGGTTCAGACATGTTAATAGGCATAAACTTGATAACAAAGCACAAAAAATGTTTTAAAATAAAACCGTTACTGTCACTTTAAATTTTAAACTGAACACACTTTATTACTGAATATGTGAAAAAGTATGAAGGAATTGTTCAAAATTCACCAAAATTTCACCACAGTGTCTTAAAGCCTTAAAAGTATTGCACAGCAAATTTGAAAGCTTTAACTCTTAAAATAACGGAACCGGAGCCGTTTTTACATTTAACCCCTATACAGTCCCTGGTATCTGCTTTGCTGAGACCCAACCAAGCCCAGAGGGGAATACGATACCAAATGACGCCTTCAATAAGCTTTTTCAGTGGATCTGAGCTCCTCACACATGCATCTGCATGCCTTGCTTTCCAAAAACAACTGCGCATTAGTGGCGCGAAAATGAGGCTCTGCCTATGACTAGAAAAGGCCCCCAGTGAAAAAGGTGTCCAATACAGTGCCTGCCGTTTTTTTAATACAATTCCCAAGTTTAAAATAACATTTCAAAGTTATAATCCATTAAATATGCTTATAAGGTAATCGTTTTAGCCCAGAAAAATGTCTACCAGTCTTTAAAGCCCTTGTGAAGCCCTTTATTCTTATATTTAAACTTAAGAAAATGGCTTACCGGATCCCATAGGGAAAATGACAGCTTCCAGCATTACCAAGTCTTGTTAGAAATGTGTCATACCTCAAGCAGCAAAGTCTGCCCACTGTTTCCCCCAACTGAAGTTACTTCATCTCAACAGTCCTGTGTGGAAACAGCCATCGATTTTAGTAACGGTTGCTAAAATCATCTTCCTCTTACAAACAGAAATCTTCATCTCTTTTCTGTTTCAGAGTAAATAGTACATACCAGCACTATTTTAAAATAACAAACTCTTGATTGAAGGATAAAACTACATTTAAACACCAAAAAACTCTTAACCATCTCCGTGGAGATGTTGCCTGTGCAACGGCAAAGAGAATGACTGGGGAAGGCGGAGCCTAGGAGGGATCATGTGACCAGCTTTGCTGGGCTCTTTGCCATTTCCTGTTGGGGAAGAGAATATCCCACAAGTAAGGATGACGCCGTGGACCGGACACACCTATGTTGGAGAAACAAGGTCGGGTTTGCGTGAGTTGATGGGTGTTAGGTTTTTTTTCTCCAACTTTTAGTGCTCCATTGTACTCTATGGGAGAATACGTTATGGAGAAACACACTAACATGGTCACAGTATTTTAAGTTCAGGTTTTTGCGCACACAAAAAGCTTATTTCTGGCGACGTTAACACACGAGCAAGGGAACTAACTACCGTTACATTCGTAATCTAGTCCTAAATGTGGAAAAAACATAATTTATGCTTACCTGATAAATTTATTTCTCTTGTAGTGTATCCAGTCCACGGATCATCCATTACTTGTGGGATATTCTCCTTCCCAACAGGAAGTTGCAAGAGGATCACCCACAGCAGAGCTGCTATACAGCTCCTCCCCTCACTGCCATATCCAGTCATTTGACCGAAACAAGACGAGAAAGGAGAAACCATAGGGTGCAGTGGTGACTGTAGTTTAATTAAAATTTAGACCTGCCTTAAAATGGCAGGGCGGGCCGTGGACTGGATACACTACAAGAGAAATAAATTTATCAGGTAAGCATAAATTATGTTTTCTCTTGTTAAGTGTATCCAGTCCACGGATCATCCATTACTTGTGGGATACCAATACCAAAGCTAAAGTACACGGATGATGGGAGGGACAAGGCAGGATTAAACGGAAGGAACCACTGCCTGAAGAACCTTTCTCCCAAAAACAGCCTCAGAGGAAGGAAAAGTATCAAATTTTGAAAATTTTGAAAAGGTGTGAAGCGAAGACCAAGTCGCAGCCTTGCAAATCTGTTCAACAGAGGCCTCATTTTTAAAGGCCCAGGTGGAAGCCACAGCTCTAGTAGAATGAGCTGTAATCCTTTCAGGGGGCTGCTGTCCAGCAGTCTCATAGGCTAAGCGAATTATGCTCCGAAGCCAAAAGGAAAGAGAGGTTGCCGAAGCTTTTTGACCTATCCTCTGTCCAGAGTAAACGACAAACAGGGAAGATGTTTGGCGAAAATCTTTAGTAGCTTGTAAGTAAAACTTCAAGGCACGGACTACGTCCAAATTATGTAAAAGACGTTCCTTCTTTGAAGAAGGATTAGGACACAATGATGGAACAACAGTCTCTTGATTGATATTCTTGTTAGAAACCACCTTAGGTAAAAACCCAGGTTTGGTACGCAGAACTACCTTATCTGCATGAAAAATCAGATAAGGAAAATCACATTGTAAGGCAGATAGCTCAGAGACTCTTCGAGCCGAGGAAATAGCCATCAAAAACAGAACTTTCCAAGATAAAAGTTTAATATCAATGGAATGAAGGGGTTCAAACGGAACTCCTTGAAGAACTTTAAGAACCAAGTTTAAGCTCCACGGGGGAGCAACAGTTTTAAACACAGGCTTAATTCTAACCAAAGCCTGACAAAATGCCTGGACGTCTGGAACCTCTGCCAGACGCTTGTGCAAAAGAATAGACAGAGCAGAAATCTGTCCCTTTTAAAGAACTAGCTGATAATCCCTTGTCCAAACCCTCTTGGAGAAAGGACAATATCCTAGGAATCCTAACCTTACTCCATGAGTAATTCTTGGATTCACACCAATAAAGATATTTACGCCATATCTTATGGTAGATTTTCCTGGTGACAGGCTTTCGTGCCTGAATTAAGGTATCCATGACTGACTCGGAGAAGCCACGCCTTGATAGAATCAAGCGTTCAATCTCCATGCAGTCAGTCTCAGAGAAATTAGATTTGGATGATTGAAAGGACCTTGTATTAGAAGATCCTGCCTCAGAGGCAGAGTCCATGGTGGAAAGGATGACATGTCCACTAGGTCTGCATACTAGGTCCTGCGTGGCCACGCAGGTGCTATCAATATCACCGATGCTCTCTCCTGCTTGATTTTGGCAATCAGTCGAGGGAGCAGAGTAAACGGTGGAAACATATAAGCCAGGTTGAAGAACCAAGGAGCTGCTAGAGCATCTATCAGCGTCGCTCCTGGGTCCCTGGACCTGGATCCGTAACAAGGAAGCTTGGCGTTCTGGCGAGACGCCATGAGATCCAGTTCTGGTTTGCCCCAACGATGGATCAGTTGAGCAAACACCTCCGGATGGAGTTCCCACTCCCCCAGATGAAAAGTCTGATGACTTAGAAAATCTGCCTCCCAGTTCTCTACGCCTGGGATGTGGATCGCTGACAGGTGGCAAGAGTGAGACTCTGCCTAGCGAATTATCTTTGAGACTTCTAACATCGCTAGGGAACTCCTGGTTCCCCCTTGATGGTTGATGTAAGCCACAGTCGTGATGTTGTCCGACTGAAATCTGATGAACCTCAGGGTTGCTAACTGAGGCCAAGCTAGAAGAGCATTGAATATTGCTCTTAACTCCAGAATATTTATTGGGAGGAGTTTCTCCTCCTGAGTCCACGATCCCTGAGCCTTCAGGGAGTTCCAGACTGCGCCCCAACCTAGAAGGCTGGCATCTGTTGTTACAATCGTCCAATCTGGCCTGCGAAAGGTCATACCCTTGGACAGATGGACCCGAGAAAGCCACCAGAGAAGAGAATCTCTGGTCTCTTGATCCAGATTTAGTAGAGGGGACAAATCTGAGTAATCCCCATTCCACTGACTTAGCATGCATAATTGCAGCGGTCTGAGATGCAGGCGCGCAAATGGCACTATGTCCATTGCCACTACCATTAAGCCGATTACTTCCATGCACTGAGCCACTGACGGGCGTGGAATGGAATGAAGGACACGGCAAGCATTTAGAAGTTTTGATAACCTGGACTCCGTCAGGTAAATTTTCATCTCTACAGAATCTATAAGAGTCCCTAGGAAGGAGACTCTTGTGAGTGGGGATAGAGAACTCTTTTCCACGTTCACTTTCCACCCATGCGACCTCAGAAATGCCAGAACTATCTCTGTATGAGACTTGGCAATTTGAAAGCTTGACGCCTGCATCAGGATGTCGTCTAGATACGGAGCCACCGCTATGCCTCGCGGTCTTAGAACCGCCAGAAGTGAGCCCAGAACCTTTGTAAAAATTCTCGGGGCTGTGGCTAACCCGAAGGGAAGAGCTACAAATTGGTAATGCCTGTCTAGAAAGGCAAACCTTAGGAACCGATGATGATCTTTGTGAATCGGTATGTGAAGGTAGGCATCCTTTAAGTCCACTGTGGTCATGTACTGACCCTCTTGGATCATGGGTAGGATGGTCCGAATAGTTTCCATTTTGAATGATGGAACTCTGAGGAATTTGTTTAAGATCTTTAGATCCAAGATTGGTCTGAAGTTTCCCTCTTTCTTGGGAACCACAAACAGATTTGAATAAAACCCCCGTCCCTGTTCCGTCCGCGGAACTGGATGGATCACTCCCATTACTAGGAGGTCTTGCACACAGCTTAGGAATGCCTCTTTCTTTATCTGGTTTGCTGATAACCTTGAAAGATGAAATCTCCCTTGTGGAGGAGAAGCTTTGAAGTCCAGAAGATATCCCTGAGATATGATCTCCAACGCCCAGGGATCCTGAACATCTCTTGCCCACGCCTGGGCGAAGAGAGACAGTCTGCCCCCCACTAGATTCGTTTCCGGATAGGGGGCCGTTCCTTCATGCTGTCTTGGGGGCAGCAGCAGGTTTTCTGGCCTGCTTGCCCTTGTTCCAGGACTGGTTAGGTTTCCAGGCCTGTCTGGAATGACCAACAGTTCCCTCTTGTTTTGAAGCGGAGGAAGTTGATGCTGCTCCTGCCTTGAAATTTCGAAAGGCCCGAAAATTACACTGTTTGGCCTTTAATTTGGCCCTGTCCTGAGGAAGGGTATGACCCTTGCCTCCAGTAATGTCAGCAATAATTTCCTTCAAGTCAGGCGCGAATAAGGTCTGCCCCTTGAAAGGAATGTTGAGTAACTTAGACTTTGAAGTCACGTCAGCTGACCAGGATTTAAGCCATAGCGCCCTACGCGCCTGGATGGCGAATCCGGAATTCTTAGCCGTTAGTTTAGTCAAATGAACAATGGCATCAGAAACAAATGAATTAGCTAGCTTAAGCGTTCTAAGCTTGTCAATAATTTCCTCCAATGGAGCTGTATGGATGGCCTCTTCCAGGGCCTCAAACCAGAATGCCGCCGCAGCAGTGACAGGCGCAATGCATGCAAGGGGTTGTAAAATAAAACCTTGTTGAATAAACATTTTCTTAAGGTAACCCTCCAATTTTTTATCCATTGGATCTGAAAAAGCACAACTGTCCTCAACCGGGATAGTGGTACGCTTTGCTAAAGTAGAAACTGCTCCCTCCACCTTAGGGACCGTCTGCCATAAGTCCCGTGTAGTGGCGTCTATTGGAAACATTTTTCTAAATATAGGAGGTGGGGAAAAGGGCACACCGGGTCTATCCCACTCCCTGCTAATAATTTCTGTAAGCCTTTTAGGTATAGGAAAAAAGTCAGTACACACCGGCACCGCATAGTATCTATCCAGCCTACACAATTTCTCTGGAATTGCAACTGTGTTACAGTCATTCAGAGCAGCTAATACCTCACCAAGCAATACACGGAGGTTCTCAAGCTTAAATTTAAAATTAGAAATCTCTGAATCAGGTTTCCCCGAGTCAGAGATGTCACCCACAGACTGAAGCTCTCCGTCCTCATGTTCTGCATACTGTGACGCAGTATCAGACATGGCTCTTACAGCATTTGCGCGCTCTGTATCCCTCCTAACCCCAGAGCTATCGCGCTTGCCTCTTAATTCAGGCAATCTAGATAATACCTCTGACAGGGTATTATTCATGATTGCAGCCATGTCCTGCAAGGTAATCGCTATGGGCGTCCCTGATGTAATTGGCGCCATATTAGCGTGCGTCCCCTGAGCGGGAGGCGAAGGGTCTGACACGTGGGGAGAGTTAGTCGGCATAACTTCCCCCTCGACAGAACCCTCTGGTGATAATTCTTTTATAGATAAAGACTGATCTTTACTGTTTACGGTGAAATCAATACATTTAGTACACATTCTCCTATGGGGCTCCACCATGGCTTTCAAAAATAATGAACAAGTAGGTTCCTCTGTATCAGACATGTTTAAACAGACTAACAATGAGACTAGCAAGCTTGGAAAACACTTAAAACAAGTTTACAAGCAATATAAAAAACGTTACTGCGCCTTTAAGAAACACAAATTTTGTCCAAATTTGAAATAACAGTGAAAAAAGGCAGTTACACTAACAAAATTTTTACAGTGTATGTAACAAGTTAGCAGAGCATTGCACCCACTTGCAAATGGATGATTAACCCCTTAATACCAAAAACGGAATAACAAATGACAAAAACGTTTTTTAAACAGTCACAACAACTGCCACAGCTCTACTGTGGCTTTTTACCTCCCTCAATACGACTTTTGAAGCCTTTTGAGCCCTTCAGAGAAGTCCTGGAACATGCAGGAAGAAGCTGGATGTCTGTGTCTGTAATTTTTGCTGCGCAAAAAAGCGCTAAAATAGGCCCCTCCCACTCATATTACAACAGTGGAAAGCCTCAAGGAACTGTTTCTAGGCAAAATTCAGCCAGCCATGTGGAAAAAACTAGGCCCCAATAAGTTTTATCACCAAACATATATAAAAAACGATTAAACATGCCAGCAAACGTTTTAAAATACACTTTTATAAGAGTATGTATCTCTATTAATAAGCCTGTTACCAGTCACTATCACTGCATTTAAGGCTTTACTTACATTACTTCGGTATCAGCAGCATTTTCTAGCAAATTCAATCCCTAGAAAAATATTTTAACTGCACATACCTTATTGCAGGAAAACCTGCACGCTATTCCCCCTCTGAAGTTACCTCACTCCTCAGAATATGTGAGAACAGCAAAGGATCTCAGTTACTTCTGCTAAGATCATAGAAAACGCAGGCAGATTCTTCTTCTAAATACTGCCTGAGATAAACAGTACACTCCGGTACCATTTAAAAATAACAAACTTTTGATTGAAGAAATAAACTAAGTATAAAACACCACAGTCCTCTTACGACCTCCATCTTTGTTGAGAGTTGCAAGAGAATGACTGGATATGGCAGTGAGGGGAGGAGCTGTATAGCAGCTCTGCTGTGGGTGATCCTCTTGCAACTTCCTGTTGGGAAGGAGAATATCCCACAAGTAATGGATGATCCGTGGACTGGATACACTTAACAAGAGAAATGGCTGACAATCCCAGAACATCAACATCTCAAATATATTTTTTAACATTTATCATGTAACATACAACATGGCTTAACATTACATGCCAGAAGTGATTTTTCTTTTTTGCATAAAACTATACAGAGGAATATTGATTTTTATGTTTTAATTGCAATTTGCCCAAAATGCTTATTCTGCCTTGTTTTATAATAACAATGTACTAAGGAATATTCATTTTGATTATCTGTTAAAGCATATAATTTTACGACTATCGACCCTGCAAATGGGTTAAACACACAGGAGAAGTGTCGCTTATACCATTAGCGTTGCTAATTGTATCATTGCAGGGTCTTTAAGTTCCATACATCATTGGCAAGTTGTTGAAAGCTGAGGAAATCAGCTACGGTCCAGGGTATTCCCCCTGAGTCCACTACCTTCAAGCTATTATAGAATATATATATATATATATATATATATATATATATATATATATATATATATATATATATATATATATATATATATATATATATATATATATATATAGTTTCAATATATCTTAACGAAACTTTACTATAGAAAGAACTTTTAACAAATTAACTCTTAGTTACAGTTCATTCATATCAAATTTCTTAACCAGTTACTGTTCAACATATACCGAAATGTAGCCAGATTCTTTTAGCTGATCTCCTCTTGGGGTATACAATACCCTTTACACAGATCCTCTTATAGTAACTTATTCAGTAATAAAGAACCAGGATACACCCAGTTTAATAAACAAAAATCCTTCAAATGACCCAGGACCGGTAACCAAGCAATTAGAAGGAGAGGAAGATTATTAAGGTGTAATTTCTAGCTTTTAGGTTGTGAATCTACTTAGGGCTCTTAAAGCACCAAATCACTATTACACTTTTTCTTTGTTTTTTTTCCTTTTTTTACTTTCGCTCTTTGATTTTTATTTCACTAGATATATATATTTGTGTGCTCACGGCGAATTCAGTCTTTGATTTATTATATGAAGTGGACTTATATCTCATTAAACTCCATAAGATTTATCAGGTAGCTGATATATAGAAGCTACCACACAAGTACAAGCGTATGGATAAATTTATGTCACAGGTGAAAACACATTCACCTGTAATGCCAGCTAAAGCCAAGGATAGGAAACCTAAAAGTGCCGATCTTAGTATTGAATCTTCCTCTGAAATTCAGCCTCAGACCACTGACCCCTCTTATCTTATGTCTCAACTCTCTGCTTTTTTAATCCCTCAATTGGACGCAATTAAGAAAGAGCTGGGCTCTATTACCTCCGAAGTGTCTATACTTTCCAACGAAATTAGGCAATTTGCGGTAAGGGTGACAGAAGCAGAGAGTAGAATCTCAGAATTGGAGGATCAGGTTAATACCCAGAATAATTTAATTCAGTAACAAGGAAAATATATTCAGTCGATAAACACTACACTCAAAGACCTCGAGGATAGGTCCCGACGTAACAACTTACGTATTGTAGGCCTCCCAGAAAATTTGAACTACACTGATTTAATTAAATTTACCTCAATCACACTGCCACAAGCCCTTGGCATACCCGATGAAAATATCCCATTAAAAATAGAGAGAGCCCATAGGGTGGGTAATAAAAGATCTAAGCCAGAGGATGCAGATCACAAAAGAACACCCATATTTAGAGTCTTGAACTACCAAGACAAGATAGAATTATTTAAGCATTATAGAGAACTTGGTACATTAACTGTAAATAATCATAAAATGCTGATGTTTCAAGATTTCTCTAGCGAAACCCGAATAAAAAGGAAAAACATGTCCCCCTATTTCTCTCAATTCACAGAAAAAGGTTGTAAAGTTAGAATGTTATATCCAGCCAAACTTTGGGTGGATGTCAAGGGTAAAATTAACATATTAAACAATGTCCAAGAAGCACAGGAATTGCTGGCCGCTATTTAAAGTATTTAATCTAAGGAACTAAGGTCCATTTTAATGGAAAATAGTTTTAATAAAAATATTTGTACCCTTCTATTACCTGGATGACCAAATGTTAGTTAAAATAGTGTATTTGCTCGATAGGGGCATGTTGTTGTTTTTTTTTTATTATTATTATTATCTTCTCCATCCCTCTATGCAACATTTAGGTATACAGAGTATTTTTAAAGGGACAGTCAAATCCCAAAAAAACTTTCATGATTTAGATAGGGCATGCAATTTTAAACAACTTTCCAATTTACTTTTATCACCAATTTTGCTTTGTTCTCTCGGTATTCTTAGTTGAAAGCTAAACCTAGGAGGTTCATATGCTAATTTCTTAGACCTTGAAGGCCGCCTTTAATCTAAATGCATTTTGATAGTTTTTTTAGCACTAGAGGGCATTAGTTCACGTGTTTCATATAGATAACATTGAACTCATGCACATGAATTTACCATGGAGACAGCTCTGATTGGCTAAACTGCAAGTCTGTCAAAAGAACTGAAATAAGGGGGCAGTCTGCTGAGGCTTAGATACAAGGTAATTACAGAGGTAAAACATGTATAATTATAACTGTGTTGGTTATGCAACATTGGGAAATTGGTAATTAAGGGATTATCTATCTTTTTAAACAACAAAAATTCTGGTGTTGACTGTCCCTTTAAATGGGCACACAGTTGAATATCCTGTCATGGAATTTCGGGGGAATCTCCTCTCCAATAAAACGTAAGCAAATTATACCACAGCTGGGTAAACACTCCCCCGACATTGCCATGATTCAGGAAACGCATCTTAAGGAGAACAAACTAAGTAAGTTAAAGACTCGCTGGGAGGGGGAAGTATTGGCCACATCTTCCACCAAAAGGAGCTGTGGTGTCACAATTTTAATGCATAAAAAAATTAGAGTATCAAGTCTTAAACGTTGAGCGGGATCCTAATAGTAGGTACATATTTGTCCACCTAATAATTGGTGGCATACAATATATGGTAGGTAATATATATGGGCCAAATGCTTTTTCCCCGGAGTTTTGGGACATAATTAAAAGTAAGTTGTACCCAGCTGCTAGTGAAAAATTAATTCTTGGCGGCAACTTCAATATGACACTTTGCCCTAAGTTAGATAGATCCTCAACTAAAGAGAAGATTAGGAACGAAAAAATAGCCATGTATTTTAAAAAAATTTGCACCACTCTACCGCTCTAAAACTTAATATCTGGAGAATTAAAAATCCAGATAGCTGTGAATATACATGTGTATCAAAGACTCACCGCTCATTTTCCAGAATTGACTATATTTTTGTCTCAGAGCAACTTATCTTATTAGATTTAGAATTAAAAATCCATGATATATTGGTTTGGGATCATTCGATAATCTCCATTAAATTTCAATTGATAAAAGCTGAAAATTGTGCATATAATTTTTTTTACGTTTCTGCGTTTTATGTTAGAGAACACCAAATTTAATAGGTGGTTATCGTGTCAATGGAAAGATTTCCACTACAATAATAGAGGGTACTATGATAAAATTGAAGTATATTGGGAAAAGGCAAAAGCGGAATTTGAGGGGAAAGATAAAAGCATATATGTGTAATTGGAAAAGAAAACGGCAAGCTAGGGAACTACAGTCATCTAATCAGGTCAGGTATGCATTATCTCGATATAGATTGGAGAACTCTAAATTTAACTGGAATAAATACTGTTATGCCAGAACTGAAAGGGAGTTATTTTTAAAGCAAAAATGTTTAGAGGAAGACAAGAAAATGAATAACCGATATAAAGGGTATATTGGATGCTCAGCTAAATATTTAGCTAAAATAACTAAGAATAGGAAGAGTAAAAACTATATAGCTGCAATTAAGGACATTAGTCATAGATATACTGATAATGAAAATATTAGGGATGTATTCTTAAAATGTTATCAAAATCTGTACAAGAAAGTTGACAAAGATTTATCTAATAGAATAAACTTCTGGTCTAAAATAACACCTCCGAAGATAACTGAAAACGATCTTGAGTTGATTAATAAACCATTTTAAGTAGATGAGATATGTGAGGCTATCGGTGAATCCAAACTAAATAAGGCAGTGGGTCCAGATTGGCTCCTGGCAGAGTTCTATAAAATTCTAGCAGAAGATATCAGACTGACAATCACTAAACTCTTTAATGTGTATTATACCACTAATATGCCAATATCAAGCTATTTTTCACAAGCTAATATCACTCTTATTCATAAAAAAGGTAAGGATTCTGAAGAGCCAGCATCCTATAAGCCGATCTCTGTCCTAAATGCCGACTACAAAATTCTTATGTCTATTCTAGCGAATAGGTTAAACAAATTTCTATATAAAATAATACATCCTAGACAAACTGGTTTTATCCAGGGAAGGAATATGTCCCTGAATTTGCGTAAAGTGGAAGTCATCTTGGATTATTTTTGGAATACAACCTCCCAACAATTACCTAAATAATCTAATAAAAATAAGCTGTTTGATACAGATCTGGCTCTGCTCTCATTAGATGCAGAGAAAGCTTTTGATTCAATTTCTTGGAATCATTTGCTCGATTCTCTATCCCAGTTCGGATTTATCGGTAGCTTCGCAGGTTTTATCCGTAAATTATATACAAATCCATATTCCTATTTATTGACTAACAGTAACCCCTCAGCTAGAATCTTATTAGGCCATGGGACCCGGCAAGGATGTCCCCTTTCTCCGCTATTTTTCAATATCTCCATAGAATCTTTCACTATTTGGCTTCGGTCTGAACTGACGGGGCTAAAATTTGGTACTGAGAATGTTAAAATACTATTATATGCTGATGACCTGTTAGTTTTCTTGGAAAACTCAAAAAAAATCTATACCTCTGTTATTGGATATGCTTACTATCTTTAGCTCAATCTCAGGCTATAAAATTAATCTGGGGAAAAGCGAACTAATGTGGATTATGATGAAATCAAATTGTTATATACATCATCGTTTTAAAACAACAGATTATATAAAATATTTGGGGATACTGCTCCATAAAAATCTGAAATTTTGGTACGAGATGAATTCCCTGCAGGTTTTTAACAAATCTATTATAGATCTTAAAAATTGGATGGATCTCCCTATATCCTTGTTAGCTAGAATTACCTTGATTAAAACAATTATATTCCCGCAAATTCTGTACTTGTTACAGAAACTACCACTTCTTATTTTTAAACTCCAAATAAATAAATTTTATTCAGCATGTTCGCAATTCTTATGGAAAAAGCTTGCATATCGAGAGCGAAATTGACACAAAAAAGAGAGAATGCTGGGTTGGCATTTCCAGATATTAAACTGTATAATCTCGTAACGTTGGACAGGACTGCAATGGACTGGCTAACAAATGAAAGTAAATTGACCTCTATTGAACTGGAAAAAGCAATAATCTCACCATTCTCGCTTAGGGTGATCTTGCACTGTCCGATAGGGAATCTCCCCAGTAATCTAACTAACTTGATCACTTTTAAGAATGTTATTATAGCATGGCAAAAGATTTGTTATAATCTAAAAATAGATTTCAAATGTTCTTCTCTTCTTCCAATATGTGGGAATCCAGAATTTATACCAGGAATTCAACAATTGGTCTTTAAATCATGGTCCCAAAAGGGGTTGATATATGTACATCAACTGTTCTCTTCTGCCAGACACTTACTATCTTTTAATAATCTCATTTGTTTGTTTCAAGTATCTAAGAATGTTTTATTTGCATACTTTCAGATACCTCATTTTATCAATACTAAAAGTTGGAAAGTGGAGCTACTGGGTCAATGGTCCATGATCAATTTATCCATTAGGAAATTTTCTGTAGGCAAATGCTCTATCTCCTTGCTATATGATATTTTGCTTTCCAAACAGGGACAGTTACATTTAAATAAAATTCCACCTTTGTGGGCATTGCATTTTCCAGCAGTAGACTTCACAAATATTAGACATAGTTTCCTGGTAACACAAAAGCTTACAATTCCTATTGGTTGGAAAGAATCACACGTTAAATTTATCCATAATGTCTATTTCTCTCCCTTTAAGTTGGCAAAAATAATTCCTCCTAATGATTTTCTCTGTCCCAAATTCCATTTAAGGCAGATATTCTACAAGTATTTTGGAAATGTCCAAAAATATCACAACTCTGGACCAAATTAAATTTTTGGTATAATAAACTTTTTTTCTGATCATTTTAAGATTAATGGTAGGTATATTTTTTTCCTGTCAGATTCTGCAATTATTAGACCAAATTATTATCAAACCTACTGTACTGAGATACATGATATTGAAGAAGTGGAAGACTATGGCCCCTATTTAAGAAAGTCTGGCGGACCTCGCTGAATGCGGAGAGCAATACGCTCTCTGTATTCAGCATTGCATCAGCATTCCGGCGATGTCTGTCCACCTGCTCAGAGCAGGCGGACAGGTTATGGAGCAGCGGTCTTTGTGACCGCTGCTTCATAACTGCTGTTTCTGGAGAGTCTGCAGGCTTGCCAGAAACACAGGGCATCAAGCTCCATTCGGAGCTTGATAGATAGGCCCCTTCATCTCCACCCAGTTTTGCCAGCTTTATAAATAGTCTGCTACAACATATTACGTTTGAGATACAGAATATTAATTTATTAAATGATAATAAGACACAGGAGTTTATTGATAAATGGCTACCGCTGATTAAAGTACAAACATTGGAGATTCAAAAACAGTTATCTCCACTATTTAATACCAAACCGTTTATTTCAGTAGCTAAAATGGGTCTGTTTCCCCTCTCTTGGATACCGGTTTTATCACTAGCTCAGTAATCTGAGGAGTGTGTTAAACCAAGGAAGGATATAGAGGGATGGAGTGATGTATATAAGTTTTTTTTTTTTTTAATTATGAGGGAATAAAAGAAAAATGTTACGGTTCATAGGCATGACAGTTTTACTTTAAGTGTCAACAGATATGGGGGCTCGTTAAACAGGAATTGTTTTTTTCTGGATTATGAAATTTTTAAACTAGAGTGATCTTTGTGAATTTCTCTATGGTTAAACATTTAAAAGGCATGTTTATGCATTATCTTTTTATTTTGTTTCATGTATTTATTGTTTCTGTATAAACATGTCATGGTTTGTTATCTGTTTTATGGTCACGAACTGTATGTAATTTCTTTTTCCCCTATGTTCTATGAACTGGCTTAATAAAAGAATTAAAAAATTAAAAAAAGATAAAAGGGAGAGAGGGCAGAAAAGCTGCTAATATAAAATCTGTGAATAAATAATCCAAATCAATATCCCTTATTTTGTTGTTATTATTATAAAACAAGGCAGAATATTGAAGTGGAAGGCCCTCTAGTGAGTCTGTAGCAAAATTAAGGGACAAAGGACTTGAAGTCTGGATGGTTCTAGGTTACTACAATGTTCAGTGACGTGCAGTAATAGGAGGCAGGGTAGGCAGTGCCTCCCCTGTCCAATGAGGGAAAAAAGATTTAAAATAATATTTATAAAAAAAAAAATAAAGTGTTTTTTATTTTATTTTATTTTTGGCAACGTCCACCCTCGCCCCGGGTACCCGCCACCCGCCCCCACCCTCCATGGCTATATTACCACTGTGCGGTGCGCCGTGCGCTACTGCGCTTGCGCTGCAAAAGTCACCCGGCAGGCATCAACATAATCCATTGTTGCGCAATTAGGAGGCAGTGAGCCGGTCCGCTGCCCTCCACTAATTGCGCAACATGGATTCTAACTAAGTGTGTTGACAACTTGACTGCTCTAAGTGAGCAGCGCCACCCACTGGTGACTCGCCGGGCACATACAAGCTCCAATGGAGGCGGTTCTCCAACCGCCTCCATGATGAGCTAGTTCACTGAGCCAATCATCATTCAGCAGCACTGCGGGGAGGCGTGCCTGCTGGGCTGCTGAATGACAGGTGTGGGTCATGTGACCGTTTGTGACATCACGGGCGCGCCGAGAGAGAGACAGACTGGCGGGAAGACTAGAGTGTGGAGGGAGTTGCTGAGCATTAGTCTGCGTGCCCGACCGTGCTGCGGCTGCCTAGAAGTGTGCCTAACTTATTACCTAATTGTGGCTGTCTGGAGGAGGTCTTGCCCTGGACTGTGCTGCGGCTGCCTGGAGGGGACTGAGGGACTCAGGGTCTCAGAGTCAGAGGGACAGGAGGAGAAGGACGGTGGTGCCGGTGGATGGAGGAGCAGAGCCCCAGCGTCTGAAGTTCTGTCACTGTGACAGAGTCAGTGACAGTGTGACACCGGATTCTTTCTCAGGTAAGGAGAGGACCATCAGACCACTTAACCATTAAAAATGTTTTTGATGACGATGTTCTAGTGCAGTGAGATAAACAAAACTCTAGGACATGAAGGGAAATTGTTAAAAGCCAAACTCACAGCCACTACCTGGAAATAGTTTGCTGAAGCTGGTTAGACTTGTAACATAGATTTAAATTAAAGTTTTTAAAATTATCTAAATTCAGTCAATTTTGATTTGCTTTCCAAGGGAGCTGTTTAAAATCTAATCTAATTATTTTTTTTTTTTTTTTTTTTATTTAAATAAGTTTTTATTGATAAGTAGGGTACATAAACCAAAAAACAACATAAATAGCATTTGACATAAATCGAAATGAGGTTACACGCTGTCAAGTAGAGGAGGAATGAGTTACAATCAGGAACAATGCATCTAGGATAAAACTCATGAACATAATAAAGATATTGCCTAATGCGTGCCGAATAAATCTGTTGTGATGTTTTGGTCATTCTAAGGAACCATTAAAGTTTCATATTTTAATTAAAGTATCGCAGTGTATGCCATACTTAAGATGTCATCTAATTATTTTTTAAACAAAATTTTCCCTGAGTTTTTTCAAAAAAAAAATCTGCAGCACACACAGTACTATTAAAAAGCAACAAGATCACCTTAAAATTAATACTGACTGTCAGTGGATCTGGGGATAAATTAAACCTGCTGGAGTTACTATAAAGTAATGGGCCCTGTCATGTTGAAACCTAGGCTTCCCCTTTTCTATCTCTTCTGTTGTGGACAATTAGTGACAGCTATAAAACAAAATCAGTAGAGTGTGCAAACAAGGATAACAAGGTGTCTACACAGCCTTGTTTGCACATTCTCTTTTATTGCCTGCTTTATATCTGCCCTGAAGTGTCCTCAGCAGAAGAGATAGGTTAGGGAAAACATGGGTTTCACCATGGCAGTGCCCGTTAAAACTCATTGGAATTTAAAAAAAAAAAAAAAGCAAACAATTTTCATTGTTAAATTACAGGAAAAAATTGACTACATAAATAAGGAAAGTATATAGCACAGTTTGTTTACTAAACATAATAAAATATTGTTTAGGACGTGTTTACAGTGCTTTTAAATGGACATTATACACTCGTTTTTTCCTCTCTCTCCCATCTGTCTCTCCCTCTCCCCCTCTGTCTCTCCCCCTCTGTCTCTCCCCCTCTGTCTCTCCCCCTCTGTCTCTCTCTAGCCCCTCTGTCTCTCTCTCTCTATCCCCTCTGTGTCTCTCTCTCTCACTCCCATCTGTCTCTCTCTCTCCCCCTCTGTCTCTCTCCCCCTCTGTCTCTCTCCCCCTCTGTCTCTCTCCCCCTCTGTCTCTCTCCCCTCTGTCTCTCTCTCTCTCCCCTCTGTCTCTCTCTATCCCCTCTGTCTCTCTCTATCCCCTCTGTCTATCTCTCTCTCTCTCCCCTCTGTGTCTCTCTCTCTCCCCTCTGTGTCTCTCTCTCTCCCCTCTGTGTCTCTCTCTCTCCCCTCTGTGTCTCTCTCTCTCCCCTCTGTGTCTCTCTCTCTCCCCTCTGTCTCTCTCTCTCCCCTCTGTCTCTCTCTATCCCCTCTGTCTCTCTCTCTATCTCTCCCCTCTGTCTCTCTCTCTATCTCTCCCCTCTGTCTCTCTCTCCCCTCTGTCTCTCTCTCTCTCTCTCTCTCTCTCTCTCCCCTCTGTCTCTCTCTCTCCCCTCTGTCTCTCTCTCCTCTGTCTCTCTCTCTCTCCCCTCTGTCTCTCTCTCTCTCCCTCCCCTCTGTCTCTCTCTCTCTCCCTCTGTCTCTCTCTCTCTCCCTCCCCTCTGTCTCTCCTCTGTCTCTCTCTCCCCTCTGTCTCTCTCTCCCCTCTGTGTCTCTCTCTCTCCCCTCTGTCTCTCTCTCCCCTCTGTCTCTCTCTCCCCTCTGTCTCTCTCTCCCCTCTGTCTCTCTCTCCCCTCTGTCTCTCTCTCCCCTCTGTCTCTCTCTCCCCTCTGTGTCTCTCTCTCTCCCCTCTGTGTCTCTCTCTCTCCCCTCTGTCTCTCTCTCTCTCCCCTCTGTCTCTCTCTCTCTCCCCTCTGTCTCTCTCTCTCTCCACTCTGTCTCTCTCTCTCCACTCTGTCTCTCTCTCTCTCCCCTGTCTCTCTCTCTCTCCTCTGTCTCTCTCTCTCTCCTCGGTGTCTCTCTCTCTCTCTCCTCTGTGTCTCTCTCCTCTGTGTCTCTCTCTCTCTCCTCTGTGTGTCTCTCTCTCTCCTCTGTGTGTCTCTCTCTCTCTCCTCTGTGTGTCTCTCTCTCTCCTCTGTGTGTCTCTCTCTCTCCTCTGTGTGTCTCTCTCTCTCCTCTGTGTCTCTCTCTCTCCCCTCTGTCTCTCTCTCTCCCCTCTGTCTCTCTGTCTCTCTCCCCTCTGTCTCTCTGTCTCTCTCCCCTCTGTCTCTCTGTCTCTGTCCCCTCTGTCTCTGTCTCTCTCCCCTCTGTCTCTCTCCCCTCTGTCTCTCTGTCTCTCTCCCCTCTGTCTCTCTGTCTCTCTCCCCTCTGTCTCTCTGTCTCTGTCCCCTCTGTCTCTGTCCCCTCTGTCTCTGTCCCCTCTGTCTCTGTCCCCTCTGTCTCTCTCCCCTCTGTCTCTCTCCCCTCTGTCTCTCTCCCCTCTGTCTCTCTCCCCTCTGTCTCTCTCCCCTCTGTCTCTCTCCCCTCTGTCTCTCTCCCCTCTGTCTCTCTCCCCTCTGTCTCTCTCCCCTCTGTCTCTCTCCCCTCTGTCTCTCTCCCCTCTGTGTGTATCTCTCTCTATCCATCTCTCTCTATCCATCTCTCTCTATCCATCTCTCTCTATCCATCTCTCCCACTCCCTCTGTCTCTCTCCTTATGTGTCGTTCTCCCCATGGTCTCTTTCTCTCTTCCTCCCCCTCTGACTCTCTAATCCCTTATGTGTCTCTCTAACCCTCTGTGTGATTGTGTCTCTCTCTCTTTCTCTCTAACCCTCTGTGTCTCTCTCTCCCTCTCACCCCTTCTCTCTCTCCCTCTCCCTCCATCTCTCTATTCCTCTCCCCCCGAGTGCTTTTCTGTGTTTCGGTCTACCTTTTATTTATTTAATTAATGAATGAATTGGTGGTGCCATCTGCGGATGAGGCTTTATTTAAAGGGGGTCAAGCGCCCCACCATCTTTAAATTTCACCAGATGCCACTGGATCAAGACATTTTTATATTTACTGAATAATGAAGGAATCTATAAGCATAATTTGCAGCATTAAAGTAAAAAGTATGTTTTAAACATATATTAATGGGCCTGGATTTCTAGATCTCATAATCAGAGCAAGCATTTTGTTATCTGGCAAGAGTTTCTGTTACAATCCTTTAGACTAAAATCAGATGTTTACTAAGTTGACCAGTTTTCCAAGACACTATTTAAAAGGACATGAAACCCACATGTTTTCTTTTATGATTTAGAAACAGCATGCAATTTTAAATAACTTTCCAATTTACATCTAATATCTAATTTTCTTCATTCTTTTGATATCCTTTGTTGAAAATCATATCTAAATATGCTCAGTAGCTGCTGATTGGTGGCTGCACCTAGATACCTCATGCGATTGGCTCACCCATATGCATTGCTATTTCAACAAAGGATATCTAAAGAATGAAGGCGTATCCTAGCCACTGCCTCACCAGCCTCTGACGTCACCGCACGTCACTGACAATGTTGCAAGTAAGGGGGCGGGGGTTTCTACTCACCTTTAAAGTGAATGTCAATTTTCAGCAATGAGTGCCCCTTTTTTAAAAATACTTTAAAAACAGGCGCACTTTCATTGATGAAAGTTTACATTGCACCGGATTTGTAGAAATACTTACCTTTTACTTCTGCAAAGCCGGATCGATGATCCCCCGCCTTCTTGTTCCTGCTGTACAACCACAGCAATGACAAAACTGGCTTCCTCCAATCACAGCCGGGCATCACGAGATGGACGCTCTGGGGTGCAAGCCATGATTGGAGGAAGCCGGTTTTGTTATTTCTGACGTCAGTACAGAGGAACTGAGGCTGGGATCGGTGATTCAGCTTTGCAGAAGTAAAAGGTAAGTATTTCTACAAACCCGGTGCAATGTAAATTTTCATCATTTCTTCACATCTGCAAGTTCTGCAGCGGACCACACCCAGGGGCTGAATGTAATAAGAAGCGAGAGGCCGGTGGGGAAAGACCTCTCTCCAAGGGGGGCCCTGGAAACAAGGGCGCCAACGCCCCTTAGGCCAGAGGCCATGTTCATCTGGCTGGCACCGTACCTGAATAAGGTGGTAGCTGAGCTTCTCAGACAAGGGTTGAATGAGGGCTTAAGGATCCCAGTGTCGGGTCAGGTGGTAGGTTCCATGGTGCATAGAAATTTAATATCAGTGTATGAGTTCCCGGGGTGGTTAGGGATAAATTGGCCAAAAAGTTATTGTTAGGTAGAGTGGCGGGTCCGTTTGCGGTTAAGCCTCTACCGGATTTGGTGGTGTCCCCTCTGGGGGTCGTACCAAAAAAGGACACGGGCAAGTTCAGGTTGATACATCATACCCTAAAGGGGCGTCGGTTAACGATGCCATTGACACCGAGCTCAGTTCGGTACACTACCAGTCCTTCAACGAGGCCTTGGAGCTAGTCAGGGGCAGGGGAACGGGAACCCTGATGGCCAAGCTGGACATAGAATCAACTTTCAGGCTGCTTCCCTTGCATCCGTCGGCGTTTAGGCTGATGGGCATGAAGTTTGACGGCGACTTCTATGTCGATCGTTGCCTGCCCATGGGATGCTTGTTGTCATGCTCTCTATTTGGGTGGTACAGAAGGCGTCGGGTGGTGGGGCCGTGGCCCACTATTTAGACGACTTCCTCCTGGTGGGAAGTGCGGGCTCTGTGGAATGTGAGAACCTGATGGAGTTATGCATGACATGATGGGTAGGTTTGGGGACTCTTTGGTGGCCGATAAGACGCAGGGGCCATGCACATGTCTCACATTTCACGGCATAGAAATTGATACAGTTGCAGCGGTTTGCAGGCTTCCAAAAGACAAGGTTGACCGCTTGTTAGAAGTGGTTTTGTCAGTAAAGGGGGCATCTTGTGTGTCCCTTTAGGAGTTGCGATCCTTGCTTGGCATGCTAAATTTTGCCGGCAGGGCTATTCCTATGGGAAGGGTCTTTAATAGGTTGGAAGAACAATTAAAGAGTCCCCCGGGGTCTGGCTCAACGGTTCAGAGTGTCACAAGGAATGAAGGACGACCTCAGAGTGTGGGAGGAATTTCTGGAGCACTAGCTAACAAATCAGTAGTGTTTTGGTCAGATAATATGAGCGTGCTGTACGCCATTAATAGATTATCCGCTTCCTCTCCTAGAGTAGTCACTTACTTGAGACACTTGGTGTTGCGCTGTTTGCAGTTGAACATTTGCTTTGTGGTGCGGCACGTGCCGGGTGTGCAGAATGTGATAGTGGACGCTCTGTCTAGGTTTAATTGGGGTTTATTTAGGCAGGCCGCCCCAACGGCGGAGCAGACAGTCTTAACATGCCCTCCTTTTCTTTGGCAGATGGCGGAGGCTGGGAAACTATTATCCCCTTAATTCAGGCATCCGTGGCTCCTAAGACATGGAAAACTTATGTGAGTCACTGGAAGGGATGGGAATGTTTTGCTGGTCAGCGGGGGTTTGAGGTTCATAAGGCATCTCAAGTACAGGTGTTGGAATGGTTGGCGTGGTTGAGCAAGGAAGGGATCTCCAAATTAGCGGCACAGAGTAGGTTAGCCGCCATGGCGTTTTTTAATAAAACTTTTGACATTGGGGACTTCTCTGGGTCATTCCTGGTTAGGCAAGTGCTGAAGGGGTGGGGCCGGGTGGACCCACGCCCTAAGGACCACAGGGAACCCATCACACTTCTCCGTCTGCGGGACTTGATGGGGGACTTGAATGAGGTATTCTCCTCAGAGTTTGAGGTATTACTATTTTGTGCGGCGTTTGCGTTCGCACTTAGGATTGGCGAGTTAGTGGCATCCTCGTGCTCCGGGGGCACGGGCGGTATACTGCATGAACACGTGCGGCCGGTGGAGAACGGGCTCATGTTGCTTGTACCTAGGTCTAAGACTGACCAGACGGGGAAAGGGGCTTGGCTGTGCTTGGATAGGTTAGTCTTAGAGGTGTGCTGTCCGGTGCGGAATTTCGAAGAGTTCTGTAGGGTGCGGCCTGAAGGTCCCCCGCAGCTGCTCATACACGAGGATGGATCATCTTTATCTGTCTTCCAGTTCCGTAAGGTCCTGGCTAGAACGCCGGGGGCAGCAGGTTTGGACCCTACAAAGATAGGGTCTCATTCGTACCGTATTGGGGCAGCGACGAGCGCCGCTGCGGGCGGTTCTTCTAGCAAAGATATAAAGTGGCTAGGGCGTTGGAAGTCCAGGAGATACAAATTGTATATTCGCCCATTGCTAGGTGAACAAAGGAAGGGACGGGAGTCCCGCAGGCTGGACCCACTCTGCTAGTTAAATGAGGGTTTGGGGTCGCTCTGGGGTACATAGCTATTTGCAGGGGTGCGCAATCATTGTCAGCGCTTTTGCTCAGCAATTCTTATGTCCTTACAGGCAAGAATTCCCCCCCAACTCGCGTTTGGATAGTGGGGCACTCATTTATTCATTGGGCATCCATCAGGGCGCTACGGCTACCGGATGGGCAGCAGCTGGGATTTGCGGCGTCAAGAGCCAACATTCGTTGGCTGGGCCGAAGGGGGTAGCTTGGGATGAGTTGCCAGCCCTCCTCCAGGATGCTCATAGGAGGTGGGGGAAACCTCACATTGTGATTTTGCATTTGGGGGAAATGACTTAGGGGCGGTCCCAGCATTGGACCTGATAAGAAACATGGTCTCTGACTTGCAGTGGGTGTATGCGTGGCTCCAAGGTGTGCAAGTTGGATGGTCCAACGTGGTTGCACGGCTGCGTTGGAGATATATTGTGACACAAAGGGCAGCATACAATGTCAAGAAAAAAGTCAGTTGAGAGGTGGGGAGAGCGGTCACGGCCTTAGGCGGCTTCGTCATCAGGCATGACTCCATTAAGGCCGATAATAAGGCTCTATATCGCCCGGATGGCGTTCACCTGGCGGATGCTGGGGTTGACATTTTTCTGTCCGACATCAGAAAGGGTTTACTAAATATTATATATATATATATATATATATATATATATATATATAAATTACAGAGCTAGTTGGTTCTTTATAGGTGGCGGCAAGAGGGCAGGGATCTGTTCTCTTGTGCGGTCGACCAGGACCCTAGAAGCGGGCGGAGAGAGATGTGAGTGACGTCCTTAGATGGGGAGGGACTCCCACCGGGTGCCGACCTGGGGGGTTCTCCCCCTTACAAATCTTTGGGTGAAGATCTCACTCTGCCAATTGAGCGCAAGCAACCCGTGCTGCACTGCAGTCCCCCGAATGGGGGTCCTGGCCGGCTGGCAGTAGGGGTTAGGAGTTAGATGCCGCCACCAATTTTACTGAACTTGTTACAAGTTAATAAAATTTGAAAAAGTTACCTGATATGGCATTTTTCTGTGATAAAGGTTTATGTTAATAAACGCGACCGTGACCGGTCTTTTCCCACACATGGTGTTGTGTATTTATTTTCAGTAAAGTGTCTAGAATAAGTAAGACGTAATAGGAGGTTTGTCCCTTATGGAAGTGGAAGGCCCTCTAGTGGGACTGTAGCAAAATTAATGGACAAAGGACTTGAAGTCTGGATGGTTCTAGGTTACTACAATGTTGCAAATAAGGGGGCGGAGGTTTCTACTCACCTTTAAAGGTTCTTGATGCAGTAGATCTGGCCTCTTTGTTCCTGCGTCCAGACTTCAAGAAGAGCATTCCCACCCGCCTATCCCGGAGAGAGAGAAATGGCGGCATAGTAGTGGTAATGGTGAGGGCCTAGTTAGGCTTGGCTCGGGTAGGTTTATGTGAGCTAGCCCGTTAAGTCCAGTTCTGGTACATTAGTTTCCACCGCGTGATGGCATGTTTTAAGACTCGCCAGACGTGGGCACCTTCTTGGGCCAGAATTGGATACCCTAGCTGGCGGTCGACCAGGACCCTTGAAGTGGGCGGAGAGAGATGTGAGTGACGTCCTTAGATGGGGAGGGACGCCCACCGGGTGCTGACCTGGGGGGGTTCTCCCCCTTACGAATCTTTGGGTGAAGATCTCTTGAGTTTTGCAACTATCTCTCTCTGCCAATTGACCGCAAGCAACCCGTGCTGCGCTGCAGTCCCCCGAATGGGGGTCCTGGCCGGCTGGCAGTAGGGGTTAGGTTAGGAGTTAGATGCCGCCACCAATTTTACTGAACTTGTTACAAGTTAATATAATTTGAAAAAGCTGCCTGATATGGCATTTTGCCGTGATAAAGGTTTATGTTAATAAACGCGGCCGTGACTGGTCTTTCCCAACACATGGTGTTGTGTATTTATTTTCAGTAAAGTGTCTAGAATAAGTAAGACGTAATAGGTGGTTTGTCCCTTAAGCACTTTGGGCATGTTAAAACATATCGTATGGTAAAAAATGATAAAAAACATACATACATACATGGCTAAAGAGTTTTTTTTGCTGCATCCATTAAAACTGTAATTAAAACATCAAAATCAATATTCCTCTGTATAGTGTTGTATGTTGCAAATGAGAATAGTCACTTCTGGCATGTTAAGCCATGTAGTATGTTATATGATACATGTTAAAAAGTTTACCTGATATGTTAATGTGCTGGGATTATCAGCCATTTATCCCCATTTATTTTAAAGCAAAAGGGCAGCTAGTTCCCAGGCAAACTGCAGAAGTGAATGCTGTGACATCACAAGTCCTTTAGCAAAATGGGAACTAGATTTATTTTTGACAATGTTTTGACACATACTAGAAGTGTAATTCCAAAAATAAAGAATTGTATTTCCAAAAAAACAAAAGTGTAATTCCAAAAATGAAGATTGTACTTCCAAAAAATGAATTGTATTTGTAATTAAAGAATTGTATTGTAAAAAAAATAAATAGATTTGTCAAAAGAACTGAAATAAAGGGGCAGTTTGCAGAGGCTTAGATACAAGATAATCACAGAGGTTAAAAGTATATTAATATAGGGGGCGGAGCCAACAGCGTGTAAGAGAGGTCGCAAATTTTCAGAGCTCCGGAGTAATTCGTGATAATAGGGACCTAAAACTGGACTTAGACTCATTATTGGCATTTACTACAAAGGGATTGCCTTTCTAAAGCCCTGTATGCTGTATGGAAGATGCTCGATCTGGCTGCGGGGGTACTAATTGTGAACTAGCTCTGAGAGACTTTCCTACAAATTTCACAAACGGCGGCCATTTTATCTCCCTTGTGGGAGCATAGTTGTTATGATGGACTCTCGTCTAATACTTGCTGAAATTGGCAGACTTCTAACCTATCACAGGAAAGCACTATTTTGCACCTGTACATAGCACCATTGTTCTAGAGGAAAAATGCGGACCTGCGAAGGTTGGGGTTCCGGTCTCGGCCGAAGTGGCTTTTACTAAGGGGGATGCTTTGGGGCCCCAGCATCCTCCACGCCCTCCTAGTTTTGCACCGGCTGAGACAGAGACATCTAGTAAAGCTGTAGTGACTACCGCTGTGACCGCATCACCTGAAGCAACTCCCAAAACTCAAGCAAGTGCGGACTTCACTCGCATAGAGTATGGGCCACAGGAAACTCTCAAGTATTTTAGCGCTCCTAGTACCGCTTCTCATCTGGCCGTCCTTAGTATTTCCCCACTGGCCTTACAACTCAGGATGGCATCGCGTCAACTCCCTCCTACTTACAGTCAAGGCTGCCTACCTTGTTCTTTCCGGCATCTCATCCCTGAGATGCATGCTGTAGAGGCACACTTTGAGCTTGAGGCACGGAGGGTCAGGATGGGTATCGGATAGAAAAGACAGGCTACTCTCTCTGCAGACAGACTTGGCAACAACACAGCAGACCCTAAAGGAACTTTTGCGCTGGACAACTCTACCATAGACCTCCTTTAAATCTCATGTGAGCCCATCCTGGCTGAGATGCCGGACTTTATATTTCATTACAATTACCGCTGCCTTCTATAATGAAGTGTGTGGGCTTGGAGTAGCGGGTTGCTAGCTTCTATAATGTTACATTACAAGTGGAGGCCATCACACCCAGTCAGAGTACATGGGTGATGTTATGTTTTTTTAGTTTTTCCCTTTAGATAGCTGTTTTAACACCAATGCTGTTACATATGTAGAGTGTTTTCAGATGTGAAGGACGTGTGTAATCTCTGTTACCTTGATTGTGTTTTTGTGTCTGTGTTTAATGATACTTTCTCTGGCTAATGTTAACTCTCACTCAGAGTTTTAAACTACTAACCTATTCATCTGCAGAAGTGATTACAACTGGCACAGGGGGACATATTGTATAGCAACATGGTGCTTGTTATGTTACTTGAGTGGGCTGGACCCATGTTAAAGCTCTTCTTTTAGGCATCCTGATCTTATACCATTGCTGTTTATCCTAATATTCTCCCCAAGCAACTATTTGATATATCATTTGTACTGTTGTAACCCTCCTACCAGACCATATGTATTAGCCCTGTGCATTTAGCTTCTCCTACCGTCCATATTTGCTGTTTAATCAGTTATGTCTCCTTGAGTGACTCTCCCACAAATCACGCCCAAGTAGTATTAAATGCTCTTTTAGGGAGTAAGTGTCCTGATATACATAAAACTCCATTTGTGGTGTCAGAATTTTATTTTATTAGCTTTGATATTCATTTACCATGTTTCAAAAGCCTCTGTACTAATCTCAGCCCTGTTGGGTTTTAAATATGTAACAAATATGTCACCTCTAACTGTTGCACATAACCTTTGAGATTAATTGTTATTCGTTTGAATTCTTACCATATTTGATGTACAGGGAACTATTTAAACGGTTCAATGAACACGTATTATTCTAGCCCTCATTACGTGAGCTCATAGTAACCATTTTATGTTTGAGCCTTTTATACAAGGAATTTATTTGTAGTATTTCACTCTATATGTGCTAACCCTATATATATATATATATATATATATATATATATATATATATATATATATATAAATAACAATTTATGTAAGAACTTACCTGATAAATTCATTTCTTTCATATTAGCAAGAGTCCATGAGCTAGTGACGTATGAGATATACATTCCTACCAGGAGGGGCAAAGTTTCCCAAACCTCAAAATGCCTATAAATACACCCCTCACCACACCCACAAATCAGTTTAACGAATAGCCAAGAAGTGGGGTGATAAGAAAAAAGTGCGAAGCATAAATATAAGGAATTGGAATAATTGTGCTTTATACAAAAAAATCATAACCACCACAAAAAAAGGGTGGGCCTCATGGACTCTTGCTAATATGAAAGAAATGAATTTATCAGGTAAGTTCTTACATAAATTATGTTTTCTTTCATGTAATTAGCAAGAGTCCATGAGCTAGTGACGTATGGGATAATGACTACCCAAGATGTGGATCTTCCACGCAAGAGTCACTAGAGAGGGAGGGATAAAATAAAGACAGCCAATTCCGCTGAAAAAAATCCACACCCAAAAATAAAGTTTAAATCTTATAAAGAAAAAAACTGAAAATATAAGCAGAAGATTCAAACTGAAACAGCTGCCTGAAGTACTTTTCTACCAAAGACAGCTTCAGAAGAAGAAAACACATCAAAATGGTAGAATTTAGTAAAAGTATGCAAAGAAGACCAAGTTGCTGCTTTGCAAATCTGATCAACCGAAGCTTCATTCCTAAACGCCCAGGAAGTAGAAACTGACCTAGTAGAATGAGCTGTAATCCTTTGAGGCGGAGTTCTACCCGACTTGACATAAGCATGATGAATTAAAGATTTCAACCAAGATGCCAAAGAAATGGCAGAGGCCTTCTGACCTTTCCTAGAACCGGAAAAGATAACAAATAGACTAGAAGTCTTTCGGAAATTCTTAGTAGCTTCAACATAATATTTCAAAGCTCTAACTACATCCAAAGAATGCAATGATTTCTCCTTAGAATTCTTAGGATTAGGACATAATGAAGGAACCACAATTTCTCTACTAATGTTGTTGGAATTCACAACCTTAGGTAAAAATTTAAAAGAAGTTCGCAACACCGCCTTATCCTGGTGAAAAATCAGAAAAGGAGACTCACAAGAAAGAGCAGATAATTCAGAAACTCTTCTAGCAGAAGAGATGGCCAAAAGGAACAAAACTTTCCAAGAAAGTAATTTAATGTCCAATGAATGCATAGGTTCAAACGGAGGAGCTTGAAGAGCCCCCAGAACCAAATTCAAACTCCAAGGAGGAGAAATTGACTTAATGACAGGTTTTATACAGACCAAAGCTTGTACAAAACAATGAATATCAGGAAGATTAGCAATCTTTCTGTGAAAAAGAACAGAAAGAGCAGAGATTTGTCCTTTCAAGGAACTTGCAGACAAACCTTTATCCAAACCATCCTGAAGAAACTGTAAAATTCTCGGAATTCTAAAAGAATGCCAGGAAAAATGATGAGAAAGACACCAAGAAATATAAGTCTTCCAGACTCTATAATATATCTCACTAGATACAGATTTACGAGCCTGTAACATAGTATTAATCACAGAGTCAGAGAAACCTCTTTGACTAAGAATCAAGCGTTCAATCTCCATACCTTTAAATTTAAGGATTTGAGATCCTGATGGAAAAAAGGACCTTGCGACAGAAGGTCTGGCCTTAACGGAAGAGTCCACGGTTGGCAAGAGGCCATCCGGACAAGATCCGCATACCAAAACCTGTGAGGCCATGCTGGAGCATTCCTTCAGAATCTTGGAGATTACTCTTGGAAGAAGAACTAGAGGCGGAAAGATATAGGCAGGATGATACTTCCAAGGAAGTGACAATGCATCCACTGCTTCCGCTTGAGGATCCCTGGATCTGGACAGATACCTGGGAAGTTTCTTGTTTAGATGAGAGGCCATCAGATCTATTTCTGGAAGTCCCCACATTTGAACAATCTGAAGAAATACCTCTGGGTGAAGAGACCATTCGCCCGGATGTAACGTTTGGCGACTGAGATAATCCGCTTCCCAATTGTCTATACCTGGGATATGAACCGCAGAAACTAGACAGGAGCTGGATTCCGCCCATACCAGAATTCGAGATACTTCTTTCATAGCCAGAGGACTGTGAGTCCCTCCTTGATGATTGATGTATGCCACAGTTGTGACATTGTCTGTCTGAAAACAAATGAACGATTCTCTCTTTAGAAGAGGCCAAGACTGAAGAGCTCTGAAAATTGCACGGAGTTCCAAAATATTGATCGGTAATCTCACCTCCTGAGATTCCCAAACCCCTTGTGCTGTCAGAGACCCCCACACAGCTCCCCAACCTGTAAGACTTGCATCTGTTGAAATTACAGTCCAGGTCGGAAGAACAAAAGAAGCCCCCTGAACTAAACGATGGCGATCTGTCCACCACGTCAGAGAGTGTCGTACAATCGGTTTTAAAGATATTAATTGAGATATCTTTGTGTAATCCCTGCACCACTGGTTCAGCATACAGAGCTGAAGAGTTCGCATGTGAAAACGAGCAAAGGGGATCGCGTCCGATGCAGCAGTCATAAGACCTAGAATTTCCATGCATAAGGCTACCGAAGGGAATGATTGTGACTGAAGGTTTCGACAAGCTGATATCAATTTTAGACGTCTCTTGTCTGTCAAAGATAGAGTCATGGACACTGAATCTATCTGGAAACCTAAAAAGGTTACCCGTGTCTGAGGAATCAATGAACTTTTTGGTAAATTGATCCTCCAACCATGATGTTGAAGAAACAACACAAGTCGATTCGTATGAGATTCTGCTAAATGTGAAGACTGAGCAAGTACCAAGATATCGTCCAAATAAGGAAATACCACAATACCCTGTTCTCTGATTACAGACAGAAGGGCACCGAGAACCTTTGTAAAAATTCTTGGAGCTGTAGCTAGGCCAAACGGCAGAGCCACAAACTGGTAATGCTTGTCTAGGAAAGAGAATCTCAGAAACTGATAGTGATCTGGATGAATCGGAATATGCAGATATGCATCCTGTAAATCTATTGTAGACATATAATGCCCTTGCTGAACAAAAGGCAGGATAGTCCTTACAGTTACCATTTTGAATGTTGGTATCCTTACATAACGATTCAATATTTTTAGATCCAGAACTGGTCTGAAGGAATTCTCCTTCTTTGGTACAATGAAGAGATTTGAACAAAACCCCAGTCCCTGTTCCAGAACTGGAACTGGCATAATTACTCCAGCCAACTCTAGATCTGAAACACATTTCAGAAATGCTTGAGCCTTCGCTGGGTTTACTGGGACACGGGAAAGAAAAAATCTCTTTGCAGGAGGCCTTATCTTGAAGCCAATTCTGTACCCTTCTGAAACAATGTTCTGAATCCAAAGATTGTGAACGGAATTGATCCAAATTTCTTTGAAAAAACATAATCTGCCCTCTACCAGCTGAGCTGGAATGAGGGCCGCACCTTCATGTGGACTTAGGAGCTGACTTTGATTTTCTAAAAGGCTTGGATTTATTCCAGACTGGAGATGGTTTCCAAACTGATACCGCTCCTGAGGATGAAGGATCAGGCTTTTGTTCCTTGTTGTGACGAAAGGAACGAAAACGATTATTAGACCTAAATTTACCTTTAGATTTTTTATCCTGTGGTAAAAAAGTTCCTTTCCCTCCAGTAACAGTTGAGATAATAGAATCCAACTGAGAACCAAACAATTTATTACCCTGGAAAGAAAGGGAAAGCAGAGTAGACTTAGAAGACATACCAGCATTCCAAGTTTTAAGCCATAAAGCTCTTCTAGCTAAAATAGCTAGAGACATATACCTGACATCAACTCTAATGATATCAAAGATGGCATCACAAATAAAATTATTAGCATGTTGAAGAAGAATAATAATGCTATGAGAATTATGATCTGTTACTTGTTGCGCTAAAGCTTCTAACCAAAAAGTTGAAGCTGCAGCAACATCCGCTAAAGATATAGCAGGTCTAAGAAGATTACCTGAACACAAGTAAGCTTTTCTTAGAAAGGATTCAATTTTCCTATCTAAAGGATCCTTAAAGGAAGTACCATCTGCCGTAGGAATAGTAGTACGCTTAGCAAGAGTAGAGACAGCCCCATCAACCTTAGGGATTTTGTCCCAAAACTCTAATCTGTCAGATGGCACAGGATATAATTGCTTAAAACGTTTAGAAGGAGTAAATGAATTACCCAAATTATTCCATTCCCTGGAAATTACTTCAGAAATAGCACCAGGGACAGGAAAAACTTCTGGAATAACTACAGGAGATTTAAAAACCTTATCTAAACGTTTAGATTTAGTATCAAGAGGACCAGAATCCTCAATTTCTAATGCAATTAGGACTTCTTTAAGTAAATAACGAATAAATTCCATTTTAAATAAATATGAAGATTTATCAGCATCAACCTCTGAGACAGAATCCTCTGAACCAGAAGAACCATTATCAGAATCAGAATGATGATGTTCATTTAAAAATTCATCTGAAAAATGAGAAGTTTTAAAAGACTTTTTACGTTTACTAGAAGGAGGAATAACAGACATAGCCTTCTTAATGGATTTAGAAACAAAATCTCTTATGTTATCAGGAACACTCTGAGTATTAGATGTTGACGGAACAGCAACAGGTAATGTAACAGTACTAAAGGAAATATTATCTGCATTAACAAGTTTGTCATGACAAACAGTACAAACAACAGCTGGAGGAACAGATACCATAAGTTTACAGCAGATACACTTAGCTTTGGTAGCTCCAGCACCAGGCAGCGATTTTCCAGAAGTATCTTCTGACTCAGTTTCAACGTGGGACATCTTGCAATATGTAATAGAAAAAACAACATATAAAGCAAAATTGATCAAATTCCTTAAATGACAGTTTCAGGAATGGGAAAAAAATGCCAGTGAACAAGCTTCTAGCAACCAGAAGCAATAAATAATGAGACTTAAATAATGTGGAGACAATAGTGACGCCCATATTTTTTTAGCGCCAAAAATGACGCCCACATTATTTGGCGCCTAAATGCTTTTGGCGCCAAAAATGACGCCACATCAGGAACGCCGACACTTTTGGCGCAAAAGAACGTCAAAAATGACGCAACTTCCAGGGACACATATGACGCCGGAAACAGAAAAAAAAATTTGCGCCAAAAAAGTCCGCGCCAAGAATGACGCAATAAAATGAAGCATTTTCAGCCCCCGCGAGCCTAACAGCCCACAGGGAAAAAGTCAAATTTTAAGGTGAGAAAAAACATAATTTATGCTTACCTGATAAATTCCTTTCTTCTGTTGTGTCATCAGTCCACGGGTCATCATTACTTCTGGGATATAACTCCTCCCCAACAGGAAATGCAAGAGGATTCACCCAGCAGAGCTGCATATAGCTCCTCCCCTCTACGTCAGTCCCAGTCATTCGACCAAGAATCAACGAGAAAGGAGTAACCAAGGGTGAAGTGGTGACTGGAGTATAATTTAAAAGATATTTACCTGCCTTAAAACAGGGCGGGCCGTGGACTGATCACACAACAGAAGAAAGGAATTTATCAGGTAAGCATAAATTATGTTTTCTTCTGTTATGTGTGATCAGTCCACGGGTCATCATTACTTCTGGGATACCAATACCAAAGCAAAAGTACACGGATGACGGGAGGGATAGGCAGGCTCATTATACAGAAGGAACCACTGCCTGAAGAACCTTTCTCCCAAAAATAGCCTCCGAAGAAGCAAAAGTGTCAAATTTGTAAAATTTGGAAAAAGTATGAAGCGAAGACCAAGTTGCAGCCTTGCAAATCTGTTCAACAGAGGCCTCATTCTTAAAGGCCCAAGTGGAAGCCACAGCTCTAGTGGAGTGAGCTGTAATTCTTTCAGGAGGCTGCTGTCCAGCAGTCTCATAGGCTAAACGTATTATGCTACGAAGCCAAAAAGAGAGAGAGGTAGCAGAAGCTTTTTGACCTCTCCTCTGTCCAGAATAAACGACAAACAGGGAAGAAGTTTGGCGAAAATCTTTAGTTGCCTGCAAGTAGAACTTGAGGGCACGAACTACATCCAGATTGTGTAGAAGACGTTCCTTCTTTGAAGAAGGATTTGGACACAAGGATGGAACAACAATCTCTTGATTGATATTCCTGTTAGTGACTACCTTAGGTAAGAACCCAGGTTTAGTACGCAGAACTACCTTGTCTGAGTGAAAAATCAGATAAGGAGAATCACAATGTAAGGCTGATAACTCAGAGACTCTTCGAGCCGAGGAAATAGCCATTAAAAACAGAACTTTCCAAGATAACAATTTTATATCAATGGAATGAAGGGGTTCAAACGGAACACCCTGTAAAACGTTAAGAACTAAGTTTAAACTCCATGGCGGAGCAACAGCTTTAAACACAGGCTTGATCCTAGCTAAAGCCTGACAAAAGGCCTGGACGTCTGGATTTTCTGACAGACGCCTGTGTAACAAGATGGACAGAGCTGAAATCTGTCCCTTTAATGAACTAGCTGATAGACCCTTTTCTAAACCTTCTTGTAGAAAGGACAATATCCTAGCGATCCTAACCTTACTCCAAGAGTAACCTTTGGATTCGCACCAGTATAGGTATTTACGCCATATTTTATGGTAAATCCTTCTGGTAACAGGCTTCCTAGCCTGTATCAGGGTATCAATAACCGACTCAGAAAAACCACGTTTTGATAAAATCAAGCGTTCAATTTCCAAGCAGTCAGCTTCAGAGAAGTTAGATTTTGATGTTTGAATGGACCCTGTATCAGAAGGTCCTGTCTTAGAGGTAGAGACCAAGGCGGACAGGATGACATGTCCACTAGATCTGCATACCAAGTCCTGCGTGGCCATGCAGGCGCTATTAGAATCACTGATGCTCTCTCCTGTTTGATTTTGGCAATCAATCGAGGAAGCAGCGGGAAGGGTGGGAACACATAAGCCATCCCGAAGTTCCAAGGTGCTGTCAAAGCATCTATCAGAACCGCTCCCGGATCCCTGGATCTGGACCCGTAGAGAGGAAGTTTGGCGTTCTGGCGAGACGCCATGAGATCTATCTCTGGTTTGCCCCAACGTCGAAGTATTTGGGCAAAGACCTCCGGATGAAGTTCCCACTCCCCCGGATGAAAAGTCTGGCGACTCAAGAAATCCGCCTCCCAGTTCTCCACTCCCGGGATGTGGATTGCTGATAGGTGGCAAGAGTGAGACTCTGCCCAGCGAATTATCTTTGATACTTCCATCATTGCTAGGGAGCTTCTTGTCCCTCCCTGATGGTTGATGTAAGCTACAGTCGTGATGTTGTCCGACTGAAACCTGATGAACCCCCGAGTTGTTAATTGGGGCCAAGCCAGAAGGGCATTGAGAACTGCTCTCAATTCCAGGATGTTTATTGGAAGGAGACTCTCCTCCTGATTCCATAGTCCCTGAGCCTTCAGAGAATTCCAGACAGCGCCCCAACCTAGTAGGCTGGCGTCTGTTGTTACAATTGTCCATTCTGGCCTGCTGAATGGCATCCCCCTGGACAGGTGTGGCCGATAAAGCCACCATAGAAGAGAATTTCTGGTCTCTTGATTCAGATTCAGAGTAGGGGACAAATCTGAGTAATCCCCATTCCACTGACTTAGCATGCACAATTGCAGCGGTCTGAGGTGTAGGCGTGCAAAAGGTACTATGTCCATTGCCGCTACCATTAAGCCGATCACCTCCATGCATTGAGCTACTGACGGGTGTTGAATGGAATGAAGGACACGGCATGCATTTTGAAGTTTTGTTAACCTGTCTTCTGTCAGGTAAATCTTCATTTCTACAGAATCTATAAGAGTCCCCAAGAATGGAACTCTTGTGAGAGGAAAAAGAGAACTCTTCTTTTCGTTCACTTTCCATCCATGCGACCTTAGAAATGCCAGAACTAACTCTGTATGAGACTTGGCAGTTTGAAAGCTTGAAGCTTGTATTAGAATGTCGTCTAGGTACGGAGCTACCGAAATCCCTCGCGGTCTTAGTACCGCCAAAAGGGCACCCAGAACCTTTGTGAAGATTCTTGGAGCCGTAGCCAATCCGAAAGGAAGAGCTACAAACTGGTAGTGCCTGTCTAAGAAGGCAAACCTTAGATACCGGTGATGATCTTTGTGAATCGGTATGTGAAGGTAAGCATCTTTTAAATCCACTGTGGTCATGTACTGACCCTTTTGGATCATGGGTAAGATTGTCCGAATAGTTTCCATTTTGAACGATGGAACTCTTAGGAATTTGTTTAGAATCTTTAAATCTAAGATTGGCCTGAAAGTTCCCTCTTTTTTGGGAACCACAAACAGGTTTGAGTAGAACCCTTGTCCTTGTTCCGACCGCAGAACCGGATGGATCACTCCCATTAATAACAGATCTTGTACACAGCGTATAAACGCTTCTTTCTTTATCTGGTTTGTTGACAACCTTGACAGATGAAATCTCCCTCTTGGGGGAGATAATTTGAAGTCTAGAAGGTATCCCTGAGATATGATCTCTAGCGCCCAGGGATCCTGAACATCTCTTGCCCAGGCCTGGGCGAAGAGAGAAAGTCTGCCCCCCACTAGATCCGGTCCCGGATCGGGGGCTCTCGGTTCATGCTGTCTTTGGGGCAGCAGCAGGTTTCCTGGCCTGCTTGTTCTTGTTCCAGGACTGGTTAGGCTTCCAGCCTTGCCTGTAACGAGCAACAGCTCCCTCCTGTTTTGGTGCAGTGGAGGTTGATGCTGCTCCTGTTTTGAAATTCCGAAAGGGACGAAAATTAGACTGTCTAGCCTTAGCTTTGGCTTTGTCTTGAGGTAGGGCGTGGCCCTTACCTCCTGTAATGTCAGCGATAATTTCTTTCAAACCGGGCCCAAATAAAGACTGCCCCTTGAAAGGTATATTAAGTAATTTGGACTTAGAAGTAACATCAGCTGACCAGGATTTTAGCCACAGCGCCCTACGTGCCTGTATGGCGAATCCTGAGTTCTTAGCCGTAAGTTTGGTTAAATGTACTACGGCCTCCGAAATAAATGAATTAGCTAGTTTAAGGACTCTAAGCCTGTCCGTAATGTCGTCTAGCGTAGATGAACTAAGGTTCTCTTCCAGAGACTCAATCCAAAATGCTGCCGCAGCCGTAATCGGCGCGATACATGCAAGGGGTTGCAATATAAAACCTTGTTGAACAAACATTTTCTTAAGGTAACCCTCTAATTTTTTATCCATTGGATCTGAAAAAGCACAGCTATCCTCCACCGGGATAGTGGTACGCTTAGCTAAAGTAGAAACTGCTCCCTCCACCTTAGGGACCGTTTGCCATAAGTCCCGAGTGGTGGTGTCTATTGGAAACATCTTTCTAAATATTGGAGGGGGTGAGAACGGCACACCGGGTCTATCCCACTCCTTAGTAACAATTTCAGTTAGTCTCTTAGGTATAGGAAAAACGTCAGTACTCGCCGGTACCGCAAAGTATTTATCCAACCTACACAGTTTCTCTGGTATTGCAACGGTGTTACAATCATTGAGAGCTGCTAAGACCTCCCCTAGTAATACACGGAGGTTCTCCAATTTAAATTTAAAATTTGAAATATCTGAATCCAATCTGTTTGGATCAGAACCGTCACCTACAGAATGAAGCTCTCCGTCCTCATGCTCTGCAAGCTGTGACGCAGTATCAGACATGGCCCTAGTATTGTCAGCGCACTCTGTTCTCACCCCAGAGTGATCACGCTTGCCTCTTAGTTCTGGTAATTTAGACAAAACTTCAGTCATAACAGTAGCCATATCTTGTAATGTTATCTGTAATGGCCGCCCAGATGTACTAGGCGCCATAATATCACGCACCTCCCGGGCGGGAGATGCAGGTACTGCCGCATGAGGCGAGTTAGTCGGCATAACTCTCCCCTCGCTGTTTGGTGAAATTTGTTCAAATTGTACAGATTGACTTTTATTTAAAGTAGCATCAATACAGTTAGTACATAAATTTCTATTGGGCTCCACCTTGGCATTGGAACAAATGACACAGATATCTTCCTCTGAGTCAGACATGTTTAACACACTAGCAATAAACTTGCAACTTGGTTATAATCTTTTTTAGCAAAAACGTACTGTGCCTCAAAGAGGTACTAAACGATTAAATGACAGTTGAAATAATGAACTGAAAAATAGTTATAGCATCAAACTTTAAACAACACAACTTTTAGCAAAGGTTTGTTCCCATTAGAAAAATAACAATAATTAAATTTGACATAAAAATTACAGAGCAACGTTTTTATTCACAGTCAATATAAAATTCTCACAGCTCTGCTGAGAGAATCTACCTCCCTCTAAAGAAGTTTGAAGACCCCTGAGATCTGTCAGAGATGAACCGGATCATGCAGGAAATATAAGAGTAACTGACTGGAATTTTTTGATGCGTAGCAAAGAGCGCCAAAAACGGCCCCTCCCCCTCACACACAGCAGTGAAGAGAAACGAAACTGTCATAATTAACACCAAACAACTGCCAAGTGGAAAATAATGCCCAAATATTTATTCACTCAGTACCTCAGAAATGTAAACGATTCTACATTCCAGCAAAAACGTTTAACATGATAAATACTTATTAAAAAGATTAGTGACTTTTAACAGAGTAGTTCCGGTGAAATACCATCCCCAGAATACTGAAGTGTATACATACATGTCATTATAACGGTATGGCAGGATTTTCTCATCAATTCCATTCAGAAAATAAAAACTGCTACATACCTCAATGCAGATTCATCTGCCCGCTGTCCCCTGATCTGAAGCTTTTACCTCCCTCAGATGGCCGAGAACAGCAATATGATCTTAACTACTCCGGTTAAAATCATAGTAAAAAACTCTGGTAGATTCTTCCTCAAACTCTGCCAGAGAAGTAATAACACGCTCCGGTGCTATTGTAAAATAACAAACTTTTGATTGAAGTCATAAAAACTAAGTATAATCACCATAGTCCTCTCACACATCCTATCTAGTCGTTGGGTGCAAGAGAATGACTGGGACTGACGTAGAGGGGAGGAGCTATATGCAGCTCTGCTGGGTGAATCCTCTTGCATTTCCTGTTGGGGAGGAGTTATATCCCAGAAGTAATGATGACCCGTGGACTGATCACACATAACAGAAGAAAAATTGATTTATTCATATGCATTATCCCAAATATGAAACTGACTGTCTGAAATAAGGAATGTTGAACATCCTGAGTCAAGGCAAATAAATGTTTGAATACATATATTTAGAACTTTATAAAAAAGTGCCCAACCATAGCTTAGAGTGTCACAGAAAATAAGACTTACTTACCCCAGGACACTCATCTACATGTTGTAGAAAGCCAAACCAGTACTGAAACAAAAATCAGCAGAGGTAATGGTATATATATAAGAGTATATCGTCGATCTGAAAAGGGAGGTAAGAGATGAATCTCTACGACCGATAACAGAGAACCTATGAAATAGACCCCGTAGAAGGAGATCATTGAATTCAAATAGGCAATACTCTCCTCACATCCCTCTGACATTCACTGCACGCTGAGAGGAAAACCGGGCTCCAACCTGCTGCGGAGCGCATATCAACGTAGAATCTAGCACAAACTTACTTCACCACCTCCATAGGAGGCAAAGTTTGTAAAACTGATTTGTGGGTGTGGTGAGGGGTGTATTTATAGGCATTTTGAGGTTTGGGAAACTTTGCCCCTCCTGGTAGGAATGTATATCCCATACGTCACTAGCTCATGGACTCTTGCTAATTACATGAAAGAAATATATATATAGTCTACTGATTATTTTACCTTACTCTTTTGTTTGAGACTTTGGTCTCCTACGCTATAAACTTTATTCATTGTATACAGCCTACCACCTCCCCCCCCCCCCGCAGTGGAATGCACCTCCTATTTTAGGAGGGTTAACTTTGCGGCTTCTCTTGTCTATGCCGCACCCTTACTATTAGATGTGCTACAACAGTTCTTGTCATAAATACAAATACACATTATAAAGCAATAGTTCACTGCAAGAACTCTAAGAAAACAGAATTTATGTTTACCTGATAAATTTCTTTCTCCAACGGTGTGTCCGGTCCACGGCTTCATCCTTACTTGTGGGATATTCTCTTCCCCTACAGGAAATGGCAAAGAGAGCACCCAGCAAGAGCTGTCCATATAGCTCCCCCTCTGGCTCCGCCCCCCAGTCATTCGACCGACGGTTAGGAGAAAAAGGAGAAACTATAGGGTGCCGTGGTGACTGTAGTGTATAAAGAAAGAAATTTTTCAAACCTGATTAAAAACCAGGGCGGGCCGTGGACCGGACACACCGTTAGAGAAAGAAATTTATTAGGTAAACATAAATTCTGTTTTCTCCAACATTGGTGTGTCCGGTCCACGGCTTCATCCTTACTTGTGGGAACCAATACAAAAGCTTTAGGACACGGATGAAGGGAGGGAGCAAACCAGGTTACCTAAACGGAAGGCACCACGGCTTGCAAAACCTTTCTCCCAAAAATAGCCTCCAAAGAAGCATAAGTATCGAATTTGTAAAATTTGGCAAAAGTATGCAGAGAAGACCAAGTCGCTGGCTTACAGATCTGATCAACAGAAGCCTCGTTCTTGAAGGCCCATGTGGAAGCCACAGCTCTAGTAGAATGAGCTGTAATTCGTTCAGGAGGCTGCCGTCCGGCAGTCTCATAAGCCACTCGGATGATGCTTTTCAGCCAAAGAAAGAGAGGTAGCAGTAGCCTTCTGCCCTCTCCTCTTACCAGAATACACAACAAACAAGGATGATGTCTGTCTGAAATCCTTTGTTGCTTCTAAATAGAACTTTAAAGCACGGACCACATCTAGATTGTGTAACAAGCGTTCCTTCTTTGAAACTGGATTCGGACACAGAGAAGGAACAACAATTTCCTGGTTAATATTCCCGTTGGAAACGACCTTTGGAAGAAAACCAGGCTTGGTACGTAAAACTACCTTATCTGTATGGAATACCAGATAGGGAGAAGTACACTGCAAAGCAGATAATTCAGAAACTCTTCTAGCAGAAGAAATAGCAACCAAAAACAGAACTTTCCAAGATAGTAACTTAATATCTATGGAATGCATGGGTTCAAACGGAACCCCCTGAAGAACTGAAAGAACTAAATTTAGACTCCAAGGAGGAGTCATGGGTCTGTAAACAGGCTTGATTCTAACTAACGCCTGTACAAACGCCTGTACATCTGGCATTGCTGCCAGACGTTTGTGTAACAAAACAGACAGAGCAGATATCTGTCCTTTTAAGGAACTAGCTGACAAACCTTTATCCAGACCTTCTTGGAGAAAGGAAAGTATCCTAGGAATTTTAATTTTACTCCAAGGGAATCCCTTGGATTCACACCAACGGATATATTTTTGCCATATCTTATGGTAAATCTTCCTAGTTACAGGTTTTCTGGCTTGAACCAGAGTATCTATGACTGTATCTGAAAACCCACGCTTAGATAGAATCAAGCGTTCAATTTCCAAGCAGTCAGTTGGAGAGAGACTAGATTTGGATGTTCAAACGGACCTTGTACTAGAAGATCCTGCCTCAAAGGTAGCTTCCATGGTGGAGCCGATGACATATTCACCAGGTCTGCATACATAGTCCTGCGTGGCCACGCAGGGGCTATTAGAATCACCGAGGCCTGCTCCTGTTTGATCCTGGCTACAAGCCTGGGAAGGAGAGGGAACGGTGGAAATACATAAGCTAGGTTGAACGACCAAGGCGCCACTAATGCATTCACCAGTGTCGCCTTGGGATCCCTGGATCTGGACCCGTATCGAGGAACCTTTGCTTTCTGGCGAGACGCCATCAGATCCATATCTGGAATGCCTCATAGTTGAGTTAACTGGGTAAAAACCTCCGGGTGGAGTTCCCACTCCCCCGGATGAAAAGTCTGACAACTCAAATAATCCGCCTCCCAGTTGTCCACTCCTGGGATGTGAATTGCAGATAGGTGGCAGGAGTGATCCTCCGCCCATTTGATGATCTTGGATACCTCTCTCATCGCTAAGGAACTCTTTGTTCCCCCCTGATGATTGATGTACGCTACAGTCGTCATGTTGTCCGACTGGAACCTTATGAATTTGGCCTTTGGTAGGTGAGGCCACGCCAGGAGCGCATTGAATATCGCTCTCAGTTCTAAAATGTTTATCGGAAGAAGAGACTCTTCTCGAGACCATAGACCTTGAGCTTTCAGAGAGTCCCAGACCGCACCCCAGCCTAAGAGACTGGCGTCGGTCATGACAATGACCCACTCTGGCCTGCGGAAACTCATTCCCTGAGACAGGTGATCGTGATACAACCACCAGCGGAGAGAATCCCTGGTTACCTGGTCTACTTGAATCTGGGGAGACAAGTCTGCATAGTCCCCATTCCACTGATTGAGCATGCACAGTTGTAATGGTCTTAGATGAATTCGAGCAAAAGGAACTATGTCCATTGCTGCAACCATCAATCCTACTACCTCCATGCACTGAGCTATGGAAGGCTGAAGAATAGAGTGAAGAACTTGACAAGCGTTTAGAAGCTTTGACTTTCTGACCTCTGTCAGAAAGATCTTCATTTCTAAAGAATCTATTATTGTTCCCAAAAAGGGAACTCTTGTTGATGGGGACAGGGAACTCTTTTCTACGTTCACCTTCCACCCGTGAGATCTGAGAAAGGCTAGAACAATGTCTGTATGAGCCTTTGCTTTGGAAAGAGACGACGCTTGGATTAGAATGTCATCTAGGTAAGGTGCTACAGCAATGCCCCTCGGTCGTAGAACCGCTAGAAGGGACCCTAGCACCTTTGTGAAGATTCTGGGAGCAGTGGCTAAACCGAACGGAAGAGCCACGAACTGGTAATGTTTGTCCATAAAGGCGAACCTCAGGAACTGATGATGATCTTTGTGGATAGGAATATGCAGGTACGCATCCTTTAAGTCCACGGTAGTCATATATTGACCCTCCTGGATTGTTGGTAAAATTGTCCGAATGGTTTCCATTTTGAATGATGGAACTCTGAGGAATTTGTTTAGAATTTTTAGATCCAGAATTGGCCTGAAAGTTCCCTCTTTTTTGGGAACTACAAACAGGTTTGAGTAAAAACCCAGACCTTGTTCCGCTGTTGGAACTGGGTTTATCACTCCCATTTTCAATAGGTCTCCTACGCAATGTAAGAATACCTGTCTCTTTATCTGGTCTGAAGATAAGCGAGACATGTGGAACCTTCCCCTTGGAGGAAGTTCCTTGAACTCTAGAAGATACCCCTGAGAGACTATTTCTAGTGCCCAGGGATCCGGAACGTCTCTTGCCCAAGCCTGAGCGAAGAGAGAAAGTCTGCCCCCTACTAGATCCGGACACGGATCGGGGGCTACCCCTTCATGCTGTCTTGGTAGCAGCAGCAGGCTTCTTGGCCTGTTTACCCTTGTTCCAGCCTTGCAATGGTTTCCATGCTGGCTTAGGCTGGGAAGAGTTGCCCTCTTGTCTGGAGGCCGCAGAGTTAGGATTCGGTCCGTTCCTGAAATTGCGAAAGGAACGAAAATTAGTTTTGTTCTTAGCCTTGAAAGGCCTATCCTGTGGGGGGGCATGTCCCTTTCCACCAGTAATGTCTGAAATAATCTCTTTCAATTCCGGCCCGAAAAGGGTCTTACCCTTGAAAAGGAATATTAAGCAATTTATTCTTGGACGACACATCCGCCGACCAGGATTTTAGCCAAAGCGTTCTGCGCGCCACTATTGCAAACCCTGAATTTTTCGCCGCTAACTTAGCCAATTGGAAAGCGGCATCCAAAATAAAGGAATTAACCAACTTTAGTGCGTGAATTCTGTCCATGACTTCATCATATGGAGTCTCTTTTTGGAGCGAATTTTCTAGTTCCTTGAACCAAAAATACGCTGCCGTGGTGACAGGAATAATGCACGAGATTGGTTGAAGCAGGAAACCTTGCTGAACAAATATCTTTTTTAGCAATCCTTCCAACTTTTTATCCATAGGATCTTTAAAAGCGCAACTGTCCTCAATAGGAATAGTTGTGCGCTTAGCTAACGTTGACACTGCCCCCTCAACCTTAGGAACCGTTTGCCATGCGTCCCTTCTGGGGTCAACAATGGGGAACATTTTCTTGAATATAGGAGGTGGAACAAAAGGAATACCTGGCTTTTCCCACTCCTTAGTCACTATATCCGCCACCCGCTTGGGTATCGGAAAGGCATCAGCGTGCACTGGGACCTCTAAGAATTTGTCCATCTTGCACAATTTCTCTGGAATTACCAAAGAATCACAGTCATCAAGAGTAGTTAGGACCTCCTTAAGCAGGGCGCGGAGATGTTCTAACTTAAATTTAAATGTTACGACATCAGTGTCTGCCTGCTGAGAAACTTTTCCAGAATCAGAAATTTCCCCCTCAGACAGGCCCTCCCTCACAGCCAATTCAGATTGATGTGAGGGTATAACTGATAAATTGTCCTCAGCGCCAACCTGCTCATCTTCTGTATTTAAAACTGAGCTGTCACGCTTTCTAGGGTAGGATGGCAGTTTGGATAACAGATTTGCTATAGAATTATCCATTACTGCTGTTAATTGTTGCATAGTAACAAGCATTGGCGCGCTAGATGTACTAGGTATCGCCTGCACGGGCAAAACTGGCGTTGACACAGAAGGAGAGGATGAAGAACTATCCCCACTACCTTCATTAGAAGAATCATCTTGGGCAATCTTATTCAATGTGGCAGTACTGTCCATACTTTGTTTGGACGCTATGACACAATTTGCGCATACATTAATTGGGGGAACCACCTTGGCTTTCATACACACAGAACATAAGCCATCTGAAGGTATAGACATGTTAGACAGAATTTGGCAGGCTAATAATGCAATAAAAGCGTTTTTAAAGAAAAGCGTTACTGTCCCTTTAAATAATAAACAGGCACACTTTATTTCTGATATATTGAAAAACAATTAAGGCAATGTCCGATTTGTACAAAATTTTTACCCCAGAGTCCTAATGCCTTGAAAGTATTGCACCCCAAGACTTTAACCCTTAAAATGAGCAAACCGGAGCTATTTGTTCAATTAGACAATTTTAGTACACTACAATCACAGCCACAGCCTTGCTGCGGCTCTTTACCTTCCCTGAGAGTTATTCAACAAAGAAATAAACCTTCCAGAGTCCGTTTTAGTATGCCACAGGACCCCTCACATGAAGCTGCATGCACTACCATGGAAGTAAACTGCGCAATTGAAGCGCGAAAACGGGGCCTCCTTCCTCTGCATACCAGAGTGAAGGGGCCTTCCTGACTGAAATAGCCGTCTAACTAAATGCCAGGCGATAAAAACGTTCCCAAAATGCTTTTAAGTGCACAAAACACTCTAAATGCCATTAAAATATGAAATAAAACAATCGATTTAGCCCACAATAGTGTCAACCAGTGTATAGCCCATTTGTAAGCCTTAATCTGTTATGATTAAGAAAATGGCTTACTTATCCCTTAAGGGAAAACTGACAGTCGTCTAGCATTAACATGTCTTGTTAAAAATATGACTGATCATACCTTGAGCAGAAAAGTCTGCAAACTGTTCCCCCCAACTGAAGTTCTCTGGGCTCAACAGTCCTGCGTGGGAACAGCAATTGATTTTAGTTACTGCTGCTAAAATCATACTCCTCTTTAAATAGAACTCTTCATCTTTTTCTGTTTTAGAGTAAATAGTACAAACCGGCACTATTTTAAAATAACAAACTCTTGAAAGAAGAATAAAAAACTACAACTAACACCACATACTCTTTACCATCCCCGTGGAGATGCTACTTGTTCAGAGCGGCAAAGAGAATGACTGGGGGGCGGAGCCAGAGGGGGAGCTATATGGACAGCTCTTGCTGGGTGCTCTCTTTGCCATTTCCTGTAGGGGAAGAGAATATCCCACAAGTAAGGATGAAGCCGTGGACCGGACACACCAATGTTGGAGAAATAACAAATAAAAAATAAAATGGAAGTTCAACATTTGGGATCCTAGAGTGGTCTCTTCCAGTCAGAGGGTACCTCCTGTAGCTTTGCACTCTCTATATTAATAAGGGGTCCATGAGCGGCCTCAAGTATCAACTAGGAGGTATACAGTCATGATAGGCAAGCATTTTATCTATACCCCCATGATATGTCATTATTGTATATTGTTTGTCCTAATTTCCTATTGCTTGTATGTTTCTTGCCAGTTAATCTATATGTTTTCGTTTTGATGACATGACATGCATGTAAGCTTTTATTTGAACTTCAATAAAAACTATTTAAAAAAAAATAATATATTAATATAACTGTGTTGGTTATGCAAAACTGGGGAATGGGTAATAAAGGGATTATCTATATTTTAAAACAATAAAAATTCCGGTGTAGACTGTCCCTTTAAACAATTAGCTTAGTATTGTTACCTTTTATTTCATAAACATAACATCTCATTAAGTAGAAGTAACCTCTTAGAAATTAGCACCTCTATATAATCAATATGTGGACATTTATAGTAAAAGCATAGAAGAGAGCTGTCTATAAAATTTGTTACCTGTGTACTCATAGTATATATTGTGAAAGTATTTACTAATTTCTCTGTAAAATAAATGTCCAACTTAGGAAGTCTTGTATTCTATTACATAGATCTTTACTCAAATTATTATTATTGATTATTTGTAGAGCGCCAACAGATTCCGCAGCGCTATAAACAAAGGGGGAGTACAACAAAACAATTATAGGGATCAAATGGGTAGAGGGCCCTGCCAAGAGTTGCACTGTTGTAGTCAGCTCTTAAGAAGGTGATCTACAAACAGCTGGACTCTTAGGCTTACATGCTAAGGGGTTTAAGGGGATAGCAATGGAGGAGAGGAACTAGTATTAAGAAAGGTTAGTGTAGGTTGTATGTATCCCTGAACAGTAGAGTCTTTAGGGAGCACTTGAAGCTTTTTAAACTAGAAGAGAGTCTTATGGAGCGAGGCAGAGTTTTCCACAAGATGGGAGCCAGTCTGGAGAAGTCCTGTAAACGGGAGTGTGATGAGGTGACAAGAGAGGAGGAGAGTAGGAGGTCATGAGCAGAGCGAAGGGGACGGGAGGGAGAGTATCTTGAGACAAGGTCTGAGATGTAGGGGGGAGCAGTGCAGTTGAGGGCTTTGTATGTCAGAATGAGAATTTTGTGTTTGATCCTAGAGGCAAGAGGAAGCCAGTGAAGGGATTGGCAGAGAGGTGCAGCAGATGAAGAGCGACGTGTAAGGAAGATGAGTCTGGCAGAGGCATTCATTATGGATTGTAAAGGAGCTAGGCGGCAGGTGGGGAGACCAGAGAGGACAAAGTTGCAGTAATCAAGGCGGGAAAGAATGAGAGAGTGGATTAAAATCTTAGTTGTGTCTTGTGTAAGGAAGTGTCTAATTTTAGAGATGTTTTTAAGGTGGAAGCGGCAGGCTTTAGCCAAGGACTGAATGTGAGGAATGAAAGAAAGATCTGATTCAAATGTGACCCAGAGACATTGGGCGTGCGGGGTAGGGGTAATGATGGAGTTGTCGACAGTTATAGAGAGATTGGGGGTGGAGAGTTTTGAGGAAGGGGGGAAAATAAGGAGCTCAGTTTTGGAGAGATTTAGCTTGAGGTAGTGAGAGGACATCCAGTTTGAGATGTGAGAAAACATAATTTATGCTTACCTGATAAATTCCTTTCTTCTGTTGTGTGATCAGTCCACGGGTCATCATTACTTCTGGGATATAACTCCTCCCCAACAGGAAATGCAAGAGGATTCACCCAGCAGAGCTGCATATAGCTCCTCCCCTCTACGTCACTCCCAGTCATTCGACCAAGAATCAACGAGAAAGGAGAAACCAAGGGTGAAGTGGTGACTGGAGTATAATTTAAAAAATATCTACCTGCCTTAAAAAACAGGGCGGGCCGTGGACTGATCACACAACAGAAGAAAGGAATTTATCAGGTAAGCATAAATTATGTTTTCTTCTGTTATGTGTGATCAGTCCACGGGTCATCATTACTTCTGGGATACCAATACCAAAGCAAAAGTACACGGATGACGGGAGGGATAGGCAGGCTCATTATACAGAAGGAACCACTGCCTGAAGAACCTTTCTCCCAAAAATAGCCTCCGAAGAAGCAAAAGTGTCAAATTTGTAAAATTTGGAAAAAGTATGAAGCGAAGACCAAGTTGCAGCCTTGCAAATCTGTTCAACAGAGGCCTCATTCTTAAAGGCCCAAGTGGAAGCCACAGCTCTAGTAGAATGAGCTGTAATTCTTTCAGGAGGCTGCTGTCCAGCAGTCTCATAGGCTAAACGAATTATGCTACGAAGCCAGAAGGAGAGAGAGGTAGCCGAAGCCTTATGACCTCTCCTCTGACCAGAGTACACGACAAACAGGGAAGACGTTTGTCGAAAATCCTTAGTTGCCTGCAAGTAGAACTTGAGGGCACGAACTACATCCAGATTGTGTAGAAGACGTTCCTTCTTTGAAGAAGGATTCGGGCACAGAGAAGGAACCACGATCTCTTGATTGATGTTCCTGTTAGTGACTACCTTAGGTAAGAACCCAGGTTTAGTACGCAGAACTACCTTATCTGAATGAAAAATCAAATAAGGAGAATCACAATGTAAAGCTGATAACTCAGAGACTCTCCGAGCCGAAGAAATAGCCATTAAAAATAACACTTTCCAAGATAACAACTTTATATCAATGGAATGAAGGGGTTCAAACGGAACTCCTTGTAGAACGTTAAGAACAAGGTTTAAACTCCATGGCGGAGCAACAGTTTTAAACACAGGCTTGATTCTAGCTAAAGCCTGACAAAAGGCCTGGACGTCTGGATTTTCTGACAGACGCCTGTGCAACAAGATGGACAGAGCTGAGATCTGTCCCTTTAATGAACTAGCCGATAAACCCTTTTCTAAACCTTCTTGTAGAAAGGACAATATCCTAGGAATCCTAACCTTACTCCAGGAGTAACCTTTGGATTCGCACCAGTATAGGTATTTACGCCATATCTTATGGTAAATCCTTCTGGTAACAGGCTTCCTAGCCTGTATCAGGGTATCAATAACCGAATCAGAAAAACCACGTTTTGATAAAATCAAGCGTTCAATTTCCAAGCAGTCAGCTTCAGAGAAGTTAGATTTTGATGTTTGAATGGACCCTGTATCAGAAGGTCCTGTCTTAGAGGTAGAGACCAAGGCGGACAGGATGACATGTCCACTAGATCTGCATACCAAGTCCTGCGTGGCCACGCAGGCGCTATTAGAATCACTGATGCTCTCTCCTGTTTGATCTTGGCAATCAATCGAGGAAGCAGCGGGAAGGGTGGAAACACATAAGCCATCCCGAAGTTCCAAGGTGCTGTCAAAGCATCTATCAGAACCGCTCCCGGATCCCTGGATCTGGACCCGTAGCGAGGAAGTTTGGCGTTCTGGCGAGACGCCATGAGATCTATCTCTGGTTTGCCCCAACGTCGAAGTATTTGGGCAAAGATCTCCGGATGAAGTTCCCACTCCCCTGGATGAAAAGTCTGACGACTTAAGAAATCCGCCTCCCAGTTCTCCACTCCCGGGATGTGGATTGCTGACAGGTGGCAAGAGTGAGACTCTGCCCAGCGAATTATCTTTGATACTTCCATCATTGCTAGGGAGCTTCTTGTCCCTCCTTGATGGTTGATGTAAGCTACAGTCGTGATGTTGTCCGACTGAAACCTGATGAACCCCCGAGTTTTTAACTGGGGCCAAGCCAGAAGGGCATTGAGAACTGCTCTCAATTCCAGAATGTTTATTGGTAGGAGACTTTCCTCCTGATTCCATTGTCCCTGAGCCTTCAGAGAATTCCAGACAGCGCCCCAACCTAGTAGGCTGGCATCTGTTGTTACAATTGTCCAGTCCGGCCTGCTGAATGGCATCCCCCTGGACAGATGTGGCCGAGAAAGCCACCATAGAAGAGAGTTTCTGGTCTCTTGATCCAGATTCAGAGTAGGGGACAAGTCTGAGTAATCCCCATTCCACTGACTCAGCATGCACAATTGCAGCGGTCTGAGATGTAGACGTGCAAAGGGTACTATGTCCATTGCTGCTACCATTAAGCCGATCACCTCCATGCATTGAGCTACTGACGGGAGTTGAATGGAATGAAGGACACGGCATGCATTTAGAAGCTTTGTTAATCTGTCTTCTGTCAGATAAATCTTCATTTCTACAGAATCTATAAGAGTCCCCAAGAATGGAACTCTTGTGAGAGGAAAGAGAGAACTCTTCTTTTCGTTCACTTTCCATCCATGCGACCTTAGAAATGCCAGAACTAACTCTGTATGAGACTTGGCAGTTTGAAAGCTTGAAGCTTGTATCAGAATGTCGTCTAGGTACGGAGCTACCGAAATTCCTCGCGGTCTTAGTACCGCCAGAAGAGCACCCAGAACCTTTGTGAAGATTCTTGGAGCCGTAGCCAATCCGAATGGAAGAGCTACAAACTGGTAATGCCTGTCTAAGAAGGCAAACCTTAGATACCGGTAATGATCTTTGTGAATCGGTATGTGAAGGTAAGCATCCTTTAAATCCACTGTGGTCATGTACTGACCCTTTTGGATCATGGGTAAGATTGTCCGAATAGTTTCCATTTTGAACGATGGAACTCTTAGGAATTTGTTTAGGATCTTTAAATCCAAGATTGGCCTGAAAGTTCCCTCTTTTTTGGGAACCACAAACAGGTTTGAGTAAAACCCTTGTCCTTGTTCCGACCGCGGAACCGGATGGATCACTCCCATTAATAACAGATCTTGTACACAGCGTAGAAACGCTTCTTTCTTTATCTGGTTTGTTGACAACCTTGACAGATGAAATCTCCCTCTTGGGGGAGAGAATTTGAAGTCTAGAAGGTATCCCTGAGATATGATCTCTAGCGCCCAGGGATCCTGAACATCTCTTGCCCAAGCCTGGGCGAAGAGAGAGAGTCTGCCCCCCACTAGATCCGGTCCCGGATCGGGGGCCCTCGATTCATGCTGTCTTAGGGGCAGCAGCAGGTTTCCTGGCCTGCTTGCCCTTGTTCCAGGACTGGTTAGGTTTCCAGCCTTGTCTGTAACGAGCAACGGCTCCTTCCTGTTTTGGAGCAGTGGAAGTTGGTGCTGCTCCTGCTTTGAAATTCCGAAAGGGACGAAAATTAGACTGTCTAGCCTTAGCTTTGGCTTTGTCTTGAGGCAGGGCGTGGCCCTTACCTCCTGTAATGTCAGCGATAATTTCTTTCAAACCGGGCCCAAATAAAGTTTGCCCTTTGAAAGGTATATTAAGTAATTTGGACTTAGAAGTTACATCAGCTGACCAGGATTTTAGCCACAGCGCCCTACGTGCCTGAATGGCGAATCCTGAGTTCTTAGCCGTAAGTTTGGTTAAATGTACTACGGCCTCCGAAATAAATGAATTAGCTAGTTTAAGGACTCTAAGCCTGTCCGTAATGTCGTCCAGCGTAGCTGAACTAAGGTTCTCTTCCAGAGACTCCATCCAAAATGCTGCCGCAGCCGTAATCGGCGCGATGCATGCAAGGGGTTGCAATATAAAACCTTGTTGAACAAACATTTTCTTAAGGTAACCCTCTAATTTTTTATCCATTGGATCTGAAAAAGCACAGCTATCCTCCACCGGGATAGTGGTACGCTTAGCTAAAGTAGAAACTGCTCCCTCCACCTTAGGGACCGTTTGCCATAAGTCCCGTGTGGTGGCGTCTATTGGAAACATCTTTCTAAATATTGGAGGGGGTGAGAACGGCACACCGGGTCTATCCCACTCCTTAGTAACAATTTCAGTTAGTCTCTTAGGTATAGGAAAAACGTCAGTACTCGCCGGTACCGCAAAGTATTTATCCAACCTACACAATTTCTCTGGTATTGCAACAGTGTTACAATCATTAAGAGCCGCTAAAACCTCCCCTAGTAATACACGGAGGTTCTCCAATTTAAATTTAAAATTTGAAATATCTGAATCCAATCTGTTTGGATCAGAACCGTCACCCACAGAATGAAGCTCTCCGTCCTCATGCTCTGCAAGCTGTGACGCAGTATCAGACATGGCTCTAGTATTATCAGCGCACTCTGTTCTCACCCCAGAGTGATCACGCTTGCCCCTTAGTTCTGGTAATTTAGCCAAAACTTCAGTCATAACAGTAGCCATATCTTGTAATGTTATCTGTAATGGCCGCCCAGATGTACTAGGCGTCACAATATCACGCACCTCCCGGGCGGGAGATGCAGGTACTGACACGTGAGGCGAGTTAGTCGGCATAACTCTCCCCTCGCTGTTTGGTGAAATTTGTTCAATTTGTACAGATTGGCTTTTATTTAAAGTAGCATCAATACAGTTAGTACATAAATTTCTATTGGGCTCCACCTTGGCATTGGAACAAATGACACAGGTATCTTCCTCTGAATCAGACATGTTTAACACACTAGCAAATAAACTTGCAACTTGGTTACAATCTTATTTAACAAAAACGTACTGTGCCTCAAAAGAAGCACTAAACGATTAAATGACAGTTGAAATAATGAACTGAAAAACTGTTATAGCATCAGTCCTAGAAAACAACACAACTTTTAGCAAAGGTTTGTTCCCATTAGTAAAGTAACAATAATGAAATTTGAAACGTAAAAATTACAGAGCAACGTTTTTAATCACAGTCAATATATAAGTCTCACAGCTCTGCTGAGAGAATCTACCTCCCTTCAAAGAAGTTTGAAGACCCCTGAGTTCTGTTAGATATGAACCGGATCATGCAGGAAATACAAGAGTAACTGACTGGAAATTTTTGATGCGTAGCAAAGAGCGCCAAAAACGGCCCCTCCCCCTCACACACAGCAGTGAGAGAGAAACGAAACTGTCACAATTAAAACAAGCAGCTGCCAAGTGGAAAAATAATGCCCAAACATTTATTCACTCAGTACCTCAGAAAATGCAAACGATTCTACATTCCAGCAAAAACGTTTAACATAATAAATACCTATTAAAAGGTTTAATGTACTTTTGACAGAGTAATTCCAGTGAAGTACCATCCCCAGAATACTGAAGTGTAGAGTATACATACATGTTATTATAACGGTATGGCAGGATTTTCTCATCAATTCCATTCAGAAAATAAAAACTGCTACATACCTCAATGCAGATTCATCTGCCCGCTGTCCCCTGATCTGAAGCTTTTACCTCCCTCAGATGGCCGAGAAACAGCAATATGATCTTAACTACTCCGGTTAAAATCATAGTAAAAAACTCTGGTAGATTCTTCTTCAAACTCTGCCAGAGAGGCAATAACACGCTCCGGTGCTATTGTAAAATAACAAACTTTTGATTGAAGTTATAAAAACTAAGTATAATCACCATAGTCCTCTCACACATCCTATCTAGTCGTTGGGTGCAAGAGAATGACTGGGAGTGACGTAGAGGGGAGGAGCTATATGCAGCTCTGCTGGGTGAATCCTCTTGCATTTCCTGTTGGGGAGGAGTTATATCCCAGAAGTAATGATGACCCGTGGACTGATCACACATAACAGAAGAAAGACAGTTAGTGACACGGGTTAGCAAGGAAGGAGATAGGTCTGGTGCAGAGAAGTAGATTTGGGTGTCGTCGGCATACAAATGATATTGTAAACCGTGGGACTTTATTAGGGAACCTAGTGATGACGTGTAGATTGAGAAGAGAAGGGGACCGAGGACAGAGCCTTGCGGTACTCCGACAGAAAGTGCTGACGGGGCAGAGGAGGCCCCAGAGAAGGCTACACTAAAGGTACGGTTTGACAGGTAGGAAGAGAGCCACGAGAGGGCTGTGTCACAGATGCCGAAGGATTGGAGGGTTTGGATCAAAAGAGGGTGGTCAACAGTGTCAAAGGCTGCGGAGCTGAAACTTCAATATAACTAATATGGAGACATATTCTGTAAAAGCATAAACGAGAACTGCACATAAAGTACTATTAGCTCCACCCTCATAGGATGTATTGTGAAGCTATGTACTAGTTCTGTAAAAGTTATGTCCAACCTATGAAGCCTTTTATTCTATTATATAGATTTCTAGATTGTACACAGAGTTCTGACACTTCTATAAAATCAAATATGGAGTATGAGCCAATATCTAGTTTATTTGTAACTTACAGTATATAAGTATAGTTTATGAATGTTTCACATAATACTATAAGAAGAAAAAAAAGTAAAACGAGGTTCACCAGTTTGAGACCCAAGAGTGGTCTCCTTGATTCAAGATTACCCTTATTTCTTATTGTCTTACACTGTCTTTTTGCCTTGAATTGAACATCAAATAAAAATTATTTAAAAAAATAAATAAAATCTGATTAGGTTTGTTTTAGAGGAACATTTCCACAACATAGGGCATGAAGAAATGTACATAGATACAGTATGTTGTATACTTACTAATAGACCTGGGTCTGCAAGTATGTTCTCATTTGGAAAAGTATGTTAGAGCTCGGTCAGTAGAAAACCCATATATGACAGAATTATTGATGTGATTCCTGACTGGGCCCATAAAACAAAAGCTGTATCTTTGCATTAGTCAGCTATTCAAGTGGTATATTTCCCAATTATATGCTTGTGTGAAAAGATAATTTTATGTTGATTTAAAGGGACAGTAAAGTCAAAATTAAACATTCATGATTCATATAGAGCATGTCATTTTAAAAAACGTTACAGTTTACTTCTTTTATCTAATTTGCTTCATTCTCTTGGCATCTTTTGTTGAAAAAACAAAATTTATGCTTGCCTGATAAATTTATTTATTTCCAGATATGGTGAGTTCACGGCTTGAGTAATTACTGTTGGGAATATCACTCCTGGTCAGCAGGAGGAGGCAAAGAGCACGACAGTTAAACTGTTAAGTATCACTCCCTTACCCACAATCCCCAGTCATTCGACCGAAGGGAAATGGAGAAAAAGGAGTAACACAAGGTGTAGAGGTGCCTAAGGTTATAGTCAAATAAACAACCGTCTTAAAATAAAGGGTGGGGCTGTGGACCATATCAGGAAATAAATACATTTATCAGGTTAGCATGAATTTGTTTTTCTTCCTAAGATATGGTGAGTCCTTGGCTTGAGTAATTACTGTTGGGAACCAATACCCGAGCTAGAGGACACGGATAAATAGGGAGGTTCCACCTCTTGAAGAACCTTTCTCCCAAAAGAAACCTCAGCCTATGCAAAAGTATCAAATTTGGAAAATTTGGAAAAAGTATGTAGAGAAGACCAAGTTGCAGCCTTGCAAATTTGTTCCACAGAAGCTTCATTTTTGAAAGCCCAAGAAGAGGAAACAGCTCTTGTGGAATAAGCCATAATTCTCTCAGGAGGCTGCTGTCCAGCAGTCTCATAAGCTAAACGAATTATACTTCGTAACCAAAAAGAAAGAGTAGTAGCAGTAGCTTTCTGACCTTTATGTTTCCCAGAGAAACAGACAAAGAGGTCAGAGGACTGGCGAAAATCCTTAGTCGCCTGTAAGTAGAATTTAAGAGCACGTACAACATCCAAATTGTGTAACAAACTTTCTTTGGAAGAAGGATGGACACAGAGAGGGAAGAATAATTTCCAGGTTGATATTTCTATTAGAAACAACCTTAGGAAGGAAACCTAACTTAGTAAGAAGAACCGCCTTATCGGCATGAAAAATAAGATAAGGGGAATCACACTGCAGAGCTGAGAGTTCCAAGACTCTTCGAGCAGAAGAGATAGCAACAAGAAACAAAACCTTCCAAGATAACAAGCTAATGTCTATGGACTCCAACGGCTCAAACGGAACCAGCTGTAAAACTTTAAGAACAAGGTTAAGGCTCCAAGGAGGAGCAACAGACTTAAAGACAGGCCTGATTTTGACCAAGGCCTGACAAAAAGATTGCACATCTGGCACATCCGCCACTGAAAAAGCTACTCTAACCCTTCTCCAGGCCTTCCTGAAGAAAAGATAAAATTCTAGGAATTCTAATTCTACTCAAAAAGAGTAGCCCTTTGATTCACACCAATAAAGACATTTACGCCATATTTTATGGCAAATCTTTCTAGTAACAGGCTTGCAAGCCTGAATCATGGTCTCAATGACCGACTCAGAAAAACCATGCTTAGACAGAATTAAGCGTTCAATCTCCAAGCAGTCAGCTTCAGAGAAACGATATTTGGATGAAGGAAGGGACCCTGAATCAGGAGGTCCTTCCTCAGAGGAAGTCTCCAAGGTGGGAGAGATGACATCTCCACTAGGTCTGCAAACTAGATCCTGCGAGGCCACGCAGGGGCTATTAGAATCACTGATGCCCTCTCCTGTTTGATACGAGCAATGACTCGTGGAAGGAGAGCAAACAGAGGAAACAGGTATGCCAACCTGAAAACCCAAGGAACCGCCAGAGCATCTATCAGAATGGCCTGCGGATCTCTTGACCTTGAACCGTACCTTGGAAGCTTGGCGTTCTGACGTGACACCATCAGATCTAACTCCGGCACCCCCCTTTTGAGGACTAAGCTGGAAAACACCTCGGGATGGAGTTCCCACTTCCCGGGATGAAAAGTCTGTCTGCTCAGACAATCCACTTCCCAGTTGTCTACTCCTGAAATGTGGATGGCAGATAGACAGCAATTGTGGGTCTCTGCCACTGAAGAATGCAAGTAACCTCCATCATGGCTAAGGAACTTTGAGTTCCTCCCTGGTGATTGATGTAAGCCACAGAGGTTATGCTGTCTGACTGGAACAGGATAAACTGGGCTGAGGACAACTGAGGCCAAGCCAATAGAACATTGTAAATCGCCCTCAACTCCAAGATGTTGAAGGAAGAACAGACTCCTCCCAAGTCTAAAAGGCCCTGAGCTTTTAACAAGTTCCAGACTGCTCCCCAGCCCAGCAGGCTGACATCACCCAGGAAGGGCTCCGAAAGCATGTGCAATGAGACAGATGTTCCTGAGAAATCCACCAAGAGAGAGAATCCCTTGATGACTGATCTAACTCTATTCTCTGAGATAGATCCGCATGGTCGCCATTCCATTTTCTGAGCATGCAAAGCTGGAGAGCTCTCAAATGGAATCGAGCAAAAGGAATGATGTCCATGGAAGCCACCATCAGACCGATAACCTCCATACATTGAGCCACTGAAGGATGAGCAGTAGTCTGAAGAGAGGCAAGAGGAAATTATTTTGTTTCTCCTCAACTCTGTCAGAAAAATCTTCATCAATAGAGAATCTATTATGGTCCCTAAGAACACTACTCTTGTAGCAGGGGAAATGGAGCTTTTTTCCAGATTCACATTCCATCCGTGGGAACGAAGAGACAACAATATCTCTGTGTGAGATTTTGCTTGTTGAAAAGATGGCGTCTGAACCAATATGTCATCCAGGTAGGTTGCCACAGCAATTCCACGAGAACAGATCACTGCCAAAAGAGCCCCCAGAACCTTTAAAAAAATCCTCGGAGTTGTGGCTAGACCAAATAGAAGGGCCACAAACTGGAAATGTTTGTCCAGAAAGGCAAATCTCAAAAATCTGTGATGGTCCCTGTGAATAGGAACATGAAGATACACGTTCCTTTAGCTCTATGGTTGTCATGAACTGACCCTTTTGTACTAAAGGAAGAATGGTAAGTATAGTCTCCATCTTAAAGGATGTAACTTTGAGAAACTTGTTTTGACACTTCAAGTCTAGAATAGGACGGAAAGTTCCCTCTTTTTTGGGAAACACAAATAGGTTGGAGTAGAACCCAAGACCCTGTTGCTGCACTGAATCTATCACTCCCAGGGAGGAAAAATGTTGTATGCATTTCAAGAACACCTCTCTCTTTATCTGGTCTGCAGATAATCTTGAGAGAAGGAATCTGCCTCTGGGAGGAAAAGTCTTGAATTCCGATTTGTAACCCTGGGATACTATGTCCACAGTCCAGGGATCTGGAACATCTTGTATCCAGGCTTGAGAGAACTGAGAAAGTCTGCCCCCATCTGATCCGATCCCGGGATCAAGGGCAAACCCTTCATGCTGATTTAGAATCATCACCGTCTTTATTTGATTGTTTCCCCTTGTTCCAAGACTCATTGGGTTTCCAAGAAGACTTGGATTGTTCCTGCTTGGAAGAAGAAGGGGAAGGATGTCCTCTGAAGTTACGAAAGGAACGAAAATTACTCTCACGTCCTTTAGGCCTATTCTTTTAATCTTAAGGTAGAAAAAACCCTTTTCCACCTGTAATATCAGAGGTCATTTCTGCCAAACCGGGTCCAAACAAGGTTTTGCCCTTGTAAGGAATCGCCAGAGTTTGACTTTAGAGGAAATGTCCGCAGACCAGGATTTCAACCATAATGCCCTGCGGGCTAGGAAAGCTAAACTAGAAGTTTTAGCTCCTACTTTAACAACCTGTAAAATGGCATCTGCAATAAAGGAATTGGCCAACTTAAGAGCTTTAATTCTATCTTGAATTTCATCCAAAGAAGTCTCTACTTGAAGAAAATCTAGTCACGGTGGCAATACACACTGCAGGTTGCCATTGAAGACCTTGATGAACATATATCTTTTTCAAATAAGCCTTCAGCTTCTTGTCCATCGGATCCTTAAAACAGCAGCTATCCTCAATAGGAATAGTGGTTCTCTTAGCCAGAGTGGAAATGGCCCCTTCAACTTTGGGTACAGTATACCAAGGGTCTTTAAAGGAGTCATCGACTATATACTGTGTGTGTATATATATATATATATATATATATATATATATATATATATATATATAAGACCTGATCTGACGCCCTCCTTTAGTCTTTTAACATGTCGTGTGTTAATGTTTTTAACATTTGAACAATAAATTTTGCTTTGTTTTACCTGCATCCACAACTGGAACTTGTTTGCTTTTACTTGGATATATATATATATATATATACACAGCAGAAAGAAAATGGTTCACAGCCAGCTCCTATCCACAGCTATAGTAGGAGAGATGCAAGTAATGAATAACAGATGCAGAGCGCATACACAGTCAAAAAACGCTAAGGGTAATAATGTTCCATGAACTGAGCCGTATTTTAAAACTTAGTGCAGTCTGAATAATTAGCAGAAAGACCACAACAAAACCAAAGGACGGTTACTCACCACCCCAGGTAAGGAGGAAAATCTGTCCAACAGGAACATGCACAAGACGGCTGGCGTTGTCTTCGGTATGCGCTCCTGCTGTGTCTGAGTCCGGACTCCAATGCACTTCCGGGTATCACGTGTTGCAATCCTCCAATGGCAATCTGGTAGCAGGTCTCCCAAACAGAACGTCACTTAGACGAACAGATCCACAGCGTAGCTGAGAGGTGCCCAAAGCCGGTCAGGGAAAGTAGGTAACTTGAATAGCAGATAGATATATATATATATATATACACACACACACACACTTTATGAAGTGTCAACATATTCTGCACCGCTGTCCATGGATACAATTAATTTAAATAAAACAATATAAGACTTGTACGAGACAGGACAAAATTTACAAACACATACAGGAGGGATTGAGGGCCCTATTCCCGTGGGAACTTACAATCTAGAAGGGTAGGAGGTTGAGAAACAGGAGGTGAGGACTGCAAGATTGAGTGCTTCAGGTTTACTCAAAGTAGGTGATGCACATATGAGTAAACCCCACAACAAAAACTACTACATCTAGTATTTTGTATGACCTCCATGATTTGTAAGGACAGCACCAAGTCTTCTAGGCATGGAATGAACAAGTTGGCGACATATTGCAACATCTATATTTTTCTATACTTCAAGAACGACCTCTTTTAGAGCCTGGATGCTGGATAGAGAGTGATGCTCAACTTGTCTCTTCTGAATTTCTCATAGGTGTTCAATTGAGTTCAGATCAGGAGACATACTTGGCCACTGCATCACTTTCACCCTGTTCTTCTTCAGAAATGCAACAGTGGCCTTAGATGTGTGTTTTGGATCAAGGGCACGGAGTGATGGGCATTCAAAGAGCAGTACATCTGTGAATTCATGATACCATCAATGAAATGCAGCTCCCCCACACCAGCAGTTTTGAAGTAATCAGTTCCAAAAACATTTATCTTGGTCTCATCACTCCAGAGTACAGAGTCCCAGTAGTCTTCTTCTTTTTCAGCATGTGTCCTGGCAAATTCCAAGCGGGCTATTTTGTGCATGGGCTTTAGGAGAGGCTTCCTTTGTGGACGACAACTATGCATACCATTCCTCTGCACTGTACGCTGTGTTGTGTCACGGGAAACAATCACCGCAGTTTGGCTTTCTACTTCTTTAGCTAACTGTAGTGAACTTGCATGGCGATTTTCTCCAACCCTTCTCATCAGAAGACGATTCTGTTGAGGTGTTAACTTCCGTGGACGGCCTAGACGTCTCTATGAGATGGTTGCAGTTCCATCTTTGTTACATTTTTGTATCTCTTTTGCTACAGTTTTCTGACCGATAAGAAAAGCTTTGCTGATCTTCTTGTAGCCTTCTTGTGTAAAGAAAGTATTTTCTTTCTCAGGCCTTGTGACATTTCTCTTGTATGTGGTGCCATTGCTGACAGCATGATATGGGAAGGGGTTTTCTTTGGTAAGTAACGTCCTTTTATAATCAACTGACTGCTGGACACCTGTTTAATGAATCTTGCTTGCAATCAATGACACCCATTTGTGGGAATATTTTGTAGCATAGTGACCCATAGAATATGTTGTTTCTGAAAGATAAGTAAAGGTTTTCTGACAAATCTGTTGGGGTGTACTCAAAATGACTGCCTAGTTGTGAAAAAATAACTTGGTAGGATCAAGAGTGGGGTCTAAGGTAGAGCTGTGCTGTGTTTGACTCAAAAGAATATTGTGCCCATGGTCACCTAGAGACAACTGGCAACCCTGCTTACCTAATGTGCTAAGCTAGCTCCCAGTAGTGCATTGCTGCTTGTTCAACAAAGAAAACCAAGAGAATGAGGCAAAATTTGACAATAATTACATGCTCTGTCAAGTCTGACAATTTTTGGGTTCATGTTGCTCTAAAGCATCACTAAAATGCACAGCAAAAAAAAAAACAACCTCTTAAACATACCTTTTTCAAGTGACATCAAGGGGACAAAGAAAAGTGAAAAAAAATGCTGTATTATATTATAACATTTTATCAATGCACTATTGCTTGCATTTAACTATGTGTTTAACCCTGCAAAAGTAGCAATGCACTAGTGGTAGCTAGCTGAACACATATCGCCAATGACAAGAGACATTTGTGCATTGCAACCAATCACCAGCTAGCTTCTAGTAGACCATTGCTGCCTATAAACCTACCTAAATATGCTTTTCATAAAAGGACAGCAAGAGAATGAAACACATTTGTAAACTGTAAATTAGGAGTAATTGTAAGTTAGGAGAAATATCTCCTAAAATTGATCTATCTAAACAATGAAAGTTTGATTTTGCCAGTCAGGTCCCTTTAAATGTGAAATTCCAAACTGGTTATTCGTCATAAAGAGCAAGGGATAAAATTATACTGTTTAGTACATAATGATCCTATTTTTATAAAAGCGGAAGAAAGGTTCATATCAATTTTGCACAGTCATTTTAACAATTAAAGCCTTTTGTATTATTATTACTTAACAAAGATGACACGTAGAAGCACATGCTTTATTTCCTGTTCATATTCATACGATTTCCCCAGTTTTTTCAAGAAATGTGAACTTTCAATCATCACTTGAAATAGGGAACTAAGTTGTTACTCACATTAGATATCAAGAAGATACAGAGTGTTACTGAATTCTGGAAACTTGTTTAATCATTTAGGAATCAGCAATGAACCGCGTGATTAAAGTTAAAGGTACATGAAACCCATAATTTTTCTTTCATGATTCGGATTGATCATACAATTTTAAACAACTTTCTAATTTACTTTTATTATTAATTTTGTTTTATTCTCTTGGTATCCTTTATTGAAGGATCAGCAATGCACAACTGAAAGCTAGCTGAACACATTGATAAGTCAATAATAAGAGGCATATTTATGCAGCAACCAATCAGCAGCTAGTTCCCATTTTCTAAACCTATCTAGGAGTGCTTTTCAACAAAGGATACCCAAAGAACAAAGACAATTAGACAATAGAAGCACATTGGAAAGTAGTTTAAAATATGCTGAATTATGAAATAAAAATTTTGGTTTTTATGTCCCTTTTTATGGTGACCGCTATTTTTTAGGGACAGTCCTGAATATGAGCAGCGTCAGTCTGTCTAAGCTCTGCTTTCCAGGACTGTCCTGAATTTGAGCAGTGTCAGTCTGCCTAAGCTCTGCTTTCCAGGATTGTCCTGAATTTGCAATAATAGGCTTCCTTTCCCATGTCCCAATGTGTAAATAAACCAACTCCACTTTCAACAAAATCAGTTGCCGTTACTTCTCCAATCCAGCAGGGGTTGCTGTTGCACACAGCAGCTCACATTTTCAGTGACAGCAGGAAATGGTAGTTCCCTTGGGAACCTCCACTGGAAACTTGGGAGTCTCCACCTACTTTAAAGGGACAGTCCAAAAAAAACTTTCATGATTCAGATAGGGCATGTCATTTTAAACAACTTTCCAATTTACTTTTATCACCAAGTTTGCTTTGTTCTCTTGGTATTCTTAGTTGAAAGCTAAACCTAGGAGGTTCATATGCTAATTTCTTAGACCTTGAAGGCTGCCTCTAATCTAAATGCATTTTGATAGTTTTTCACCACTAAAGGGCAGTTAGATAACATGTGTTTCATATAGATAACATTGAGCTCATGCACGTGAATTTACCATGGAGACAGCTCTGATTGGCTAAACTGCAAGCCTGTCAAAAGAACTGAAATAAGGGGGCAGTCTGCTGAGGCTTAGATATAAGGTAATTACAGAGGTAAAACGTGTATAATTATAACTGTGTTGGTTATGCAAAACTGGGGAATTGGTAATTAAGGGATTATCTATCTTTTTAAACAACAAAAATTCTGGTGTTGACTGTCCCTTTAAAGGGAAATTATTCAGATAGATTACATAACATTTTAATCAACTTTCCAATCTACTTATATTATCTAGTTGAAAGCCAATGACAGGAGGCATTTATGTGCAGCCACCAATCAGCAGCTTCTTAGCCTACCTAGGCATACTTTACAACAAAGGATACAGAGAGAATTAAACAAATTATATAATAGAAATAAATTGTAAAGTTGCTTGTATGTAAGAAGCTATGTCCCTTTAACTGACCAGCAGGGTGACCAAGCTTTGGCAGTCTCTAGAAGCTGCAGAGTGAGGCAGGATAGCTCTGGTGATCTTCATAGTGGTAATCAATACCTGTCTGTGCCAGGTACAGTGTGTGCAGAGCTGAGGTAGTACTACCCTTAAAGGTACAGAAAACCCACATTTTTTATTTCATGATTCAGATAGAGCATTTTCTAACAACTTTCTAATTTACTTCTATTATCAAATTTTCTTCGTTCTCTTGGTATCTTTTGTTGAAACGCAGGAACATAAGCTCAGGAGCATGCATGTGTCTTGCAGAAGTTCTGCAAGAATGCTATATATTTGCAAAAGCATTAGATGACAACACTATTTCCTGCCATACAGTGCTCTAGACACCTACCTGGGTATCTCTTCAACAAGATATACCATGGGAGCAAAGCACATTTGGTAATAGACATAATTTGGAGTTTTTTTAATTGTATGCTCTGTGTTAATCACAAAAGAAAATTATGGGTTTGATATCCCTTTAACTACATAACTAAAAAGTGGTGATCAATGCCTATCTTCTGCTGCTATGCAGGGACCATCTGTGTCAGGTATAATGTGTAAAGAGCTGGAGTAGTTCTATACTTATACAGAGGCAGATGATATGTGCTAGGGGCTGGAGCACTTATAGCTACAGCATAGGTTGGCATAGAGAGGCAGGTGATATGTGCTAGGGGCTGGAGCACTTACTGCTACAGCAGGGGTTGGCACAGAGAGGCAGATGATATGTGCTAGGGGCTGGAGCACTTATGGCTACAGCATAGGTTGGCATAGAGAGGCAGGTGATATGTGCTAGGGGCTGGAGCACTTACTGCTACAGCAGGGGTTGGCACAGAGAGGCAGATGATATGTGCTAGGGGCTGGAGCACTTATGGCTACAGCATGGGTTGGCACAGAGAGGCAGGTGATATGTGCTAGGGGCTGGAGCACTTATAGCTACAGCATGGGTTGGCACAGAGAGGCAGATGATATGTGCTAGGGGCTGGAGCACTTATAGCTACAGCATGGGTTGGCATAGAGAGGCAGGTGATATGTGCTAGGGGCTGGAGCACTTATGGCTACAGCATGGGTTGGCATAGAGAGGCAGGTGATATGTGCTAGGGGCTGGAGCACTTATAGCTACAGCATGGGTTGGCATAGAGAGGCAGGTGATATGTGCTAGGGGCTGGAGCACTTATAGCTACAGCATGGGTTGGCACAGAGAGGCAGGTGATATGTGCTAGGGGCTGGAGCACTTATAGCTACAGCATGGGTTGGCATAGAGAGGCAGGTGATATGTGCTAGGGGCTGGAGCACTTATGGCTACAGCATGGGTTGGCACAGAGAGGCAGGTGATATGTGCTAGGGGCTGGAGCACTTATAGCTACAGCATGGGTTGGCACAGAGAGGCAGGTGATATGTGCTAGGGGCTGGAGCACTTATAGCTACAGCATGGGTTGGCATAGAGAGGCAGGTGATATGTGCTAGGGGCTGGAGCACTTATAGCTACAGCATGGGTTGGCACAGAGAGGCAGGTGATATGTGCTAGGGGCTGGAGCACTTATAGCTACAGCATGGGTTGGCATAGAGAGGCAGGTGATATGTGCTAGGGGCTGGAGCACTTATGGCTACAGCATGGGTTGGCATAGAGAGGCAGGTGATATGTGCTAGGGGCTGGAGCACTTATGGCTACAGCATGGGTTGGCACAGAGAGGCAGGTGATATGTGCTAGGGGCTGGAGCACTTATAGCTACAGCATGGGTTGGCACAGAGAGGCAGGTGATATGTGCTAGGGGCTGGAGCACTTATAGCTACAGCATGGGTTGGCATAGAGAGGCAGGTGATATGTGCTAGGGACTGGAGCACTTATAGCTACAGCATGGGTTGGCATAGAGAGGCAGGTGATATGTGCTAGGGACTGGACAACTTATAGCTACAGCATGGGTTGGCATAGAGAGGCAGGTGATATGTGCTAGGGGCTGGAGCACTTATAGCTACAGCATGGGTTGGCATAGCAGGTGATATGTGCTAGGGGCTGGAGCACTTATAGCTACAGCATGGGTTGGCACAGAGAGGCAGGTGATATGTGCTAGGGGCTGGAGCACTTATAGCTACAGCATGGGTTGGCACAGAGAGGCAGGTGATATGTGCTAGGGGCTGGAGCACTTATGGCTACAGCATGGGTTGGCACAGAGAGGCAGGTGATATGTGCTAGGGGCTGGAGCACTTATAGCTACAGCATAGGTTGGCATAGAGCATCAGGTAAAATGTGCCAGGGACTAGACAACTTATAGCTACAGTATGGGTTGGCATAGAGAGGCAGGTGATATGTGCTAGGGACTGGAGCACTTATAGCTACAGCATGGGTTGGCATAGAGAGGCAGGTGATATGTGCCAGGGACTGGAGCACTTATAGCTACAGCATGGGTTGGCATAGAGAGGCAGGTGATATGTGCTAGGGGCTGGAGCACTTATAGCTACAGCATGGGTTGGCACAGAGAGGCAGGTGATATGTGCTAGGGACTGGAGCACTTATAGCTACAGCATGGGTTGGCACAGAGAGGCAGGTGATATGTGCTAGGGGCTGGAGCACTTATGGCTACAGCATGGGTTGGCACAGAGAGGCAGGTGATATGTGCTACGGGCTGGAGCACTTATAGCTACAGCATGGGTTGGCACAGAGAGGCAGGTGATATGTGCTAGGGACTGGCGCACTTATAGCTACAGCATGGGTTGGCATAGAGAGGCAGGTAATATGTGCTAGGGGCTGGAGCACTTATAGCTACAGCATGGGTTGGCATAGAGAGGCAGGTGATATGTGCTAGGGGCTGGAGCACTTATAGCTACAGCATGGGTTGGCACAGAGAGGCAGGTGATATGTGCTAGGGACTGGAGCACTTATAGCTACAGCATGGGTTGGCACAGAGAGGCAGGTGATATGTGCTAGGGACTGGAGCACTTATAGCTACAGCATGGGTTGGCACAGAGAGGCAGGTGATATGTGCTAGGGGCTGGAGCACTTATAGCTACAGCATAGGTTGGCATAGAGCATCAGGTGAAATGTGCCAGGGACTGGACAACTTATAGCTACAGCATGGGTTGGCATAGAGAGGCAGGTGATATGTGCTAGGGGCTGGAGCACTTATAGCTACAGCATGGGTTGGCACAGAGAGGCAGGTGATATGTGCTAGGGGCTGGAGCACTTATAGCTACAGCATGGGTTGGCACAGAGAGGCAGGTGATATGTGCTAGGGACTGGAGCACTTATAGCTACAGCATGGGTTGGCACAGAGAGGCAGGTGATATGTGCTAGGGACTGGAGCACTTATAGCTACAACACGGGTTGGCACAGAGAGGCAGGTGATATGTGCTAGGGGCTGGAGCACTTATAGCTACAGCATGGGTTGGCACAGAGAGGCAGGTGATATGTGCTAGGGACTGGAGCACTTATAGCTACAGCATGGGTTGGCACAGAGAGGCAGGTGATACGTGCTAGGGGCTGGAGCACTTATAGCTACAGCATGGGTTGGCACAGAAAGGCAGGTGATACGTGCTAGGGACTGGAGCACTTATAGCTACAGCATAGGTTGGCATAGAGCATCAGGTGAAATGTGCCAGGGACTGGTGCACTTACAGTTACAGCATGGGTTGGCAGAGAGGCAGGTATGTACTTGGGGCTGGAGCACTTACTGCTGCAGCAGGGGTTGGCACAGAGAGGCAGGTGATATGTGCTAGGGGCTGGAGCACTTATGGCTACAGCATGGGTTGGCACAGAGAGGCAGGTGATATGTGCTAGGGGCTGGAGCACTTATAGCTACAGCATAGGTTGGCATAGAGCATCAGGTGAAATGTGCCAGGGACTGGACAACTTATAGCTACAGCATGGGTTGGCATAGAGAGGCAGGTGATATGTGCTAGGGACTGGAGCACTTATAGCTACAGCATGGGTTGGCACAGAGAGGCAGGTGATATGTGCTAGGGGCTGGAGCACTTATAGCTACAGCATGGGTTGGCACAGAGAGGCAGGTGATATGTGCTAGGGACTGGAGCACTTATAGCTACAACATGGGTTGGCACAGAGAGGCAGGTGATATGTGCTACGGGCTGGAGCACTTATAGCTACAGCATGGGTTGGCACAGAGAGGCAGGTGATATGTGCTAGGGACTGGCGCACTTATAGCTACAGCATGGGTTGGCACAGAGAGGCAGGTGATATGTGCTAGGGACTGGCGCACTTATAGCTACAGCATGGGTTGGCACAGAGAGGCAGGTGATACGTGCTAGGGGCTGGAGCACTTATAGCTACAGCATGGGTTGGCACAGAAAGGCAGGTGATACGTGCTAGGGACTGGAGCACTTATAGCTACAGCATAGGTTGGCATAGAGCATCAGGTGAAATGTGCCAGGGACTGGTGCACTTACAGTTACAGCATGGGTTGGCAGAAAGGCAGGTATGTACTTGGGGCTGGAGCACTTACTGCTACAGCAGGGGTTGGCATAGAGAGGCAGGTGATACGTGCTAGGGACTGGAGCACTTATAGCTACAGCATGGGTTGGCATAGAGAGGCAGGTGATATGTGCTAGGGACAGGTGCACTTACAGCTACAGCATGGGTTGGCATAAAGAAGCAGGGGATAATGTGCTTGGGGCAGATGCACTTACAGCTACAGCATGGGCTGACATACAGAGGCAGGTGATATGTGCTAGGGACTGGAGCACTTACTACTACATCATGGGCTAGCATACAGAGGCTGGTGATAGGTGCTAGGGACTGGTGCACTTACTGCTTCAGCATGGGTTGGCATAGACAGACAGGGGATAATATGCTAGGGTCTGGTGCACTTACAGCTACAGCATAGGCTAACATACAGAGTCAGGTGATATGTGCTTGGGGCTGGTGCACTTACAGCTACAGCATAGGCTGACATACAGAGTCAGGTGATATGTGCTAGGGACAGGTGCACTTATAGCTACAGCATGGTTTGGCATAAAAAGCAGGGGATAATGTGCTAGGGACAGGGGTACTTATAGCTACAGCATGGTTTGGCATAAAAAGCAGGGGATAATGTGCTAGGGACAGGGGCACTTATAGCTACAGCATGGTTTGGCATAAAAAGCAGGGGATAATGTGCTAGGGACAGGGGCACTTATAGCTACAGCATGGATTGGCATACAGAGGCAGGTGATATGTGCTAGTGACTGGTGCACTTACAGCTACAGCATGGGTTGGCACAGAGAGGACAGTGATATGTGCTAGGGACTGGAGCAATTACTGGTACAGCATGGGTTAACATAACATAAATTGCTTACCTGATAATTTTATTTACATTGTGGGGAGGAGAGTCCACGGCTTCATTCATTACTTTTGGAAATATAGAACCTGGCCACTAGGAGGAGGCAAAGACACCCCAGCCAAAGGCTTAAATACCTCCCCCACTCCCCTCATCCCCCAGTCATTCTGCCGAAGGAACAGGGAACAGTAGGATAAATATCAGGGTATAAATGGTTCTTAGAAGATAAATTAAATTTAGGTCCGCCCACCGGAGTTACGGGCGGGAGCTGTGGACTCTCCTCCCCACGATGGAAATAAAATTATCAGGTAAGCATAATTTATGTTTTTCCATCTAAAGGGGGGGGGAGAGTCCATGGCTTCATTCATTACATTTGGGAAACATATACCCAAGCTTTAGAGGACAGTGAATGAAACTGGGAGGGTAAAAAGGCGGACCCTGATCTGAGGGCAACATAGCCTGCAAAACCTTTCTCCCAAAAACAGCTTCAGCAAAAGCAAAAACATCAAATTTATAAAACTTTGTAAAAGTGTGTAAGGAGGACCAGGTAGCCGCCTTACAAATTTGCTCCATAGAGGCCTCATTCTTGAAGGCCCAAGACGAAGCCACAGCTCTAGTTGAATGAGCCGTGATCCTCTGAGGAGGCTTATGTCCTGCTGTCTCATAGGCCAAGCGAATCAAGCTCCTCAACCAAAAGGACAAAGAAGTAGAAGAGGCCCTCTGCCCCTTGCGCTTCCCGGAATACACCACAAAAAGAGATGTAGACTGTCTGAAATCCTTCGTAGCCTGAAGATAGAACTTTATGGCACGAACCACATCCAGATTATTAAGTAACCTCTCCTTGGAAGAAGAAGGGTTAGGACCAGTGTTCCCTCTAAGGCCAGTTTTGTGTGCGGCCCAGCAGTGAAACAGTTAATTAGGTAACCACACCATGCAATTAGCAAACACTGCCCAATGCAGATGGCAAGGTATGGTTCTCTTGTTAACTGTTTCACTGCTGGGCTGCACACAAAACTGTCCTTAGAGGGAACACTGGTTAGGACACAAAGAAGGAACAAATTATTTCCTGATTGATGTTACGGTTAGACACCACCTTGGGAAGAAACCCCAAACCGGTCAGAAAAACAGCCTTATCCGCATGAAAAACCAGATAAGGAGGCTCGAATTGCAAGGCAGCCAGCTCAGATACTCTGCGTGCCGATGCAATAGTCAACAGGAAGAGAACCTTCCAAGCAGAATCTAAATGTCAATAGAATGCATAGGCTCAAACGGAACCCTCTGCAATACCTTAAAGGGAAATTAAACACTAAATACATGCTAGATAGAATGATGCATTCAAAGAAAAGATTAGTCCATGACTAACATGTAGATGTATTTTTTAAAGTTTCATTAGTTGTTTAATAAGTGACAAAATAAGTGTAAAGTTTTAGTGTCTATAAAACACTGGGAGCTGCCATGTTGTAACTTGTGTTGCCTTCTCTGCTGTGGCCAATTAGGGACAGTTATACATAGGTCATGGTTGTGCTGGTTTTAACAGTGTTCTGCACTTCCATTTCTAACAGGAACTGAAAAGCTCACAATTTCAGAATGGAATTACAGGCACATAGGAAAAAAGGAAAAAATAAATAATGAAAGTATATTGCAGAGTTGTTTTATATATACAATTTATCATTTTATATTACCATCTCAAAGTGTTTAATGTCCCTTTAAGGACCAGACTGCCTAAAGAAAGGCCTGATTCTAGACAGAGCCTGAATAAAAAATTGAATGTCGGTAAACTCAGCGAGTCTCCTATGCAACAAAACTGATAATGCCGAAATCTGTCCCTTTAAGGAACTGGCGGCAAGATCCTTCTCCAAACCTTCTTGGAGAAATGACATAATCCTGGATACCTTCACCTTGTGCCAAGGACATCCGTGCTTCTTACACCAGGACAAGTAAGTCCTCCACACTTTATGGTAGATCCCTCAACCTCGACCCGTATCGGGTAGCTTGTAATTGATTCTGGACGCCATGAGATCTATCTCTGGCATTCCCCATCTGAGACAAATCTCCGCAAACACTTCGGGGTGAAGAGACCATTCCCCCGGATGGAAGGATTGCCTGCTGAGAAAGTCCGCTTCCCAGTTGTCCACACCTGGAATGTGGAGCGCTGAGAACGAGCAGCTGTGGGACTCCGCCCACTCCAAGATCCGAGACACCTCCCTCATTGCCAGGGAGCTCCTCGTTCCCCACCTGATGGTTGATGTAAGCCACCAAGGAAATGTTATCGGTCTGGAATCTGATGAAGCTGAACGACCCCAGAAGAGGCCACGCCCTCAGAGCGTTGTAAATTGCTTGAAGTTCCAGAATATTTATCGGAAGGAGAGACTCCTCCCGGATCCATTTTCCTTTTGCCATTCTGGTACCCCAAACAGCTCCCCATCCTGCCAGACTCGCGTCTGTGGTCACAATCTCCCAGGACGGTCTCAAGAAAGATGTCCCCAGGGACAGATGCTCCGGACGGATCCACCAAGAGAGGGAGTCCCTGGTCCGAGGATCCATGGATATCTGTTGTGATAGATCTGAATGATCGCTGTTCCACTGTCTCAACATGCACAATTGAAGAGGTCTGAGAAAGAACCTGGCGAAAGGGATGACGTCTATGCTGGAAAACATGAGCCTGATCATCTCCATACACTGAGCCACCGAAGGGCTTGAGGAGGACTGAAGGGCAAGACAGGTGGATGCAATCTTCCTGCGTCGTTGCTCTGTGAGAAATATTTTCATGGACATAGAGTCTATTATCGTGCCCAGGAACTCCACCCTGTTGCTGGGAACCAGGAAACTCTTTCCTGAGTTGATCTTCCAACCGTGAGATTGGAGCAATAACAGAAGAGCCCCCAAATGATCCTCTGCAAGGCTGAACAACGGCGCCTGGACTAGGATGTTGTCCAAATAGGGCGCTACAGCAATGCCCCTGGATCTGGCCACTGCAAGAAGCACCCCCAGAACCTTCGTGAAGACTCTCGGGGCTGTCGCCAGACCGAAGGGGAGGGCCACAAACTGGAAGTATTGGTCCAGAAATGCAAATCTTAGGAACTTGAAGTGGTCCCTGTGAATTGGAACATGAAGGTAAACATCCTTCAAGTCTATTGTCGTCATGAACTGTCCCTCTTGAACTAAGGGCAGAATAGATCTGATCGTTTCCATTTTGAACGATGGAACAGCCAGAAACTTGTTTAAACACTTTAGATCTAGAACCGGGCGGAACGTTCCCTCCTTCTTTGGAACCACAAAAAGATTGGACTAGTACCCTAGACCCCTTTCTGTTCGGGGTACTGGTACGATAACACCTAGAGAGGAGAGATCCCTCACACCTTCTAGAAAACATAATTTATGCTTACCTGATAAATTCCTTTCTTCTGTAGTGTGATCAGTCCACGGGTCATCATTACTTCTGGGATATTACTCCTCCCCAACAGGAAGTGCAAGAGGATTCACCCAGCAGAGTTGCATATAGCCCCTCCCCTCTACGTCACCCCCAGTCATTCGACCAAGGACAAACGAGAAAGGAGGAACCAAGGGTGTAGTGGTGACTGGAGTATAATTTAAAAATAAATACCTGCCTTAAAAACAGGGCGGGCCGTGGACTGATAACACTACAGAAGAAAGGAATTTATCAGGTAAGCATAAATTATGTTTTCTTCTGTTAAGTGTGATCAGTCCACGGGTCATCATTACTTCTGGGATACCAATACCAAAGCAAAAGTACACAGATGACGGGAGGGATAGGCAGACTCTTTTATACAGAAGGAACCACTGCCTGAAGAACCTTTCTCCCAAAAATAGCCTCCGAGGAAGCAAAAGTGTCAAATTTGTAAAATTTGGAAAAAGTATGAAGCGAAGACCAAGTTGCAGCCTTGCAAATCTGTTCAACAGAGGCCTCATTCTTGAAGGCCCAAGTGGAAGCCACAGCTCTAGTAGAATGGGCTGTAATTCTTTCAGGAGGCTGCTGTCCAGCAGTCTCATAAGCTAAACGTATTATACTACGAAGCCAAAAGGAAAGAGAGGTTGCCGAAGCCTTTTGACCTCTCCTCTGTCCAGAGTACACGACAAACAGAGAAGACGTTTGTCGAAATTCCTTAGTTGCCTGTAAGTAAAATTTTAGGGCACGAACTACATCCAGATTATGTAGTAATCGTTCCTTCTTTGAAGAAGGATTTGGGCACAAGGAAGGAACAACAATCTCTTGATTGATATTCCTGTTAGAGACTACCTTGGGTAAGAACCCAGGTTTAGTACGCAGAACTACCTTATCCGAATGAAAAATCAAATAAGGAGAATCACAGTGTAAGGCTGATAACTCAGAGACTCTTCGAGCCGAGGAAATAGCCATTAAAAATAGAACTTTCCAAGATAACAACTTTATATCAATGGAATGGAGGGGTTCAAACGGAACGCCCTGTAAAACGTTTAGAACAAGATTTAAACTCCATGGTGGAGCAACAGTTTTAAACACAGGTTTAATCCTCGCTAAAGCCTGACAAAAGGCCTGAACATCTGGCACTTCTGACAGACGTTTGTGTAACAGAATAGACAGGGCTGAGATCTGTCCCTTTAATGAACTAGCAGATAAACCCTTTTCTAAACCTTCTTGTAGAAAAGACAATATTCTAGGAATCCTAACCTTACTCCAAGAGTAACCCTTGGATTCACACCAGTATAGGTATTTACGCCATATCTTATGGTAAATCTTTCTGGTAACAGGCTTCCTAGCCTGTATTAAGGTGTCAATAACTGACTCAGAAAACCCACGTTTTGACAAAATCAAACGTTCAATTTCCAAGCAGTCAGCTTCAGAGAAGTTAGATTTTGATGTTTGAAAGGACCCTGGATCAGAAGGTCCTGTTTCAGAGGTAGAGACCAAGGCGGACAGGATGACATTTCCACCAGGTCTGCATACCAAGTCCTGCGTGGCCAAGCAGGTGCTATCAGGATCACTGATGCTCTCTCCTGTTTGATTCTGGCAATCAATCGAGGAAGCATCGGGAAGGGTGGGAACACATAAGCCATCCTGAAGTCCCAAGGAGCTGTCAGTGCATCTATTAGGACTGCTTCCGGATCCCTGGATCTGGACCCGTAGCGAGGAAGCTTGGCGTTCTGTCGAGACGCCATGAGATCTATCTCTGGTTTGCCCCAACGTCGAAGTATTTGGGCAAAGATCTCCGGATGAAGTTCCCACTCCCCTGGATGAAAAGTCTGACGACTTAAGAAATCCGCCTCCCAGTTCTCCACTCCCGGGATGTAGATTGCTGACAGGTGGCAAGAGTGAGACTCTGCCCAGCGAATTATCTTTGATACTTCCATCATTGCTAGGGAGCTTCTTGTCCCTCCCTGATGGTTGATGTAAGCTACAGTCGTGATGTTGTCCGACTGAAACCTGATGAACTCCCGAGTTGTCAACTGGGGCCAAGCTAGGAGGGCATTGAGAACTGCTCTCAATTCCAGAATGTTTATTGGCAGGAGACTCTCCTCCTGACTCCATTGTCCCTGAGCCTTCAGAGAATTCCAGACGGCACCCCAACCTAGAAGGCTGGCGTCTGTTGTTACAATTGTCCAGTCCGGTCTGCTGAAAGGCATCCCCCTGGACAGATGTGGCCGAGAAAGCCACCATAGAAGAGAATTTCTGGTCTCTTGATCCAGATTTAGAGAAGGGGACAAATCTGAGTAATCCCCATTCCACTGACTCAGCATGCACAATTGCAGTGGTCTGAGGTGTAGGCGAGCAAATGGCACTATGTCCATTGCCGCTACCATTAAGCCGATTACCTCCATGCATTGAGCCACCGATGGGTGTTGAATGGAATGAAGGGTGCGGCAAGCACTTTGAAGTCTTGTTAACCTGTCTTCTGTCAGGTAAATCTTCATTTCTACAGAATCTATAAGAGTCCCCAGGAAGGGAACTCTTGTGAGTGGAACGAGTGAACTTTTCTTTTCGTTCACCTTCCATCCATGTGATCTTAGAAACGCCAGTACTAACTCTGTATGAGACTTGGCAGTTTGAAAGCTTGAAGCTTGAATCAGAATGTCGTCTAGGTAGGGAGCTACCGAAATTCCCCGCGGTCTTAGTACCGCTAGAAGAGCACCTAGAACCTTTGTGAAGATTCTTGGAGCTGTAGCCAATCCGAATGGAAGAGCTACAAACTGGTAATGCCTGTCTAGGAAGGCAAATCTTAGATACCGATAATGATCTTTGTGAATCGGTATGTGAAGGTAAGCGTCTTTTAAATCCACTGTGGTCATGTACTGACCCTCTTGAATCATGGGTAAAATTGTCCGGATAGTCTCCATTTTGAACGATGGAACTCTTAAGAATTTGTTTAGGATCTTTAAATCCAGGATTGGTCTGAAAGTTCCTTCTTTTTTGGGAACCACAAATAGATTTGAGTAAAACCCTTTTCCCTGTTCCGACCGTGGAACTGGATGGATTACTCCCATTAACAATAGTTCTTGTATGCAGCGTAGAAAGGCTTCTTTCTTTGTCTGGTCTGTTGACAACCTTGACAGATGAAATCTCTCTCTTGGAGGAGAGTGGTTGAAGTCCAGAAGGTATCCCTGAGATATTATCTCTAGCGCCCAGGGATCCTGGACATCTCTTGCCCAAGCCTGGGCGAAGAGAGAAAGTCTGCCCCCCCACTAGATCCGATCCCGGATCGGGGGCCCTCAATTCATGCTGTTTTAGTGGCCGCTGCAGGCTTCCTGGCCTGCTTGCCCTTGTTCCAGGACTGGTTAGGTCTCCAGCCTTGTCTGTAGCGAGCACCAGATCCTTCTTGTTTTGGAGTAGTGGAAGTTGATGCTGCTCCTGCTTTGAAATTCCGAAAGGAACGAAAATTAGACTGTCTAGCCTTAGGTTTGGCTTTGTCTTGAGGCAGGGCGTGGCCCTTACCTCCTGTAATATCAGCGATAATTTCTTTCAAACCAGGCCCAAATAGGGTCTGTCCCTTGAAAGGTATATTAAGTAATTTGGACTTAGACGTTACATCAGCTGACCAGGATTTTAGCCACAGTGCTCTGCACGCTTGAATGGCGAATCCGGAATTCTTAGCCGTAAGTTTAATTAAATGTACTACGGCTTCCGAAATGAATGAATTAGATAGCTTAAGTACTCTAAGCCTGTCTGAAATGTCGTCCAGCGTAGCTGAACCAAGATTCTCTTCTAGAGACTCAATCCAGAATGCCGCTGCAGCCGTGATCGGTGCAATGCATGCAAGGGGTTGCAATATAAAACCTTGTTGAACAAACATTTTCTTAAGGTAACCCTCTAATTTTTTATCCATTGGATCTGAAAAGGCACAGCTATCCTCTACCGGGATAGTGGTACGTTTAGCTAAAGTAGAAACTGCTCCCTCCACCTTAGGGACCGTTTGCCACAAATCCCGTGTGGTGGCGTCTATTGGAAACATCTTTCTAAATATTGGAGGGGGTGAGAACGGCACACCGGGTCTATCCCACTCCTTAGCAATAATTTCAGTTAGTCTTTTAGGTATAGGAAAAACGTCAGTACTTGTTGGTACAGCAAAATATTTATCCAACCTACACAATTTCTCAGGTATTGCAACTGTGTTACAATCATTCAGGGCCGCTAACACCTCCCCTAGTAAAACGCGGAGGTTTTCCAGCTTAAATTTAAAATTTGAAATATCTGAATCCAATCTGTTTGGATCAGAACCGTCAGCTGCAGAATGAAGCTCTCCGTCCTCATGCTCTGCAAGTTGTGACGCAGTATCTGACATGGCTCTAACATTATCAGCGCACTCTGTTCTCACCCCAGAGTGATCACGCTTGCCCCTTAGTTCTGGTAATTTAGCCAAAACCTCAGTCATAACAGTAGCCATATCTTGTAATGTTATTTGTAATGGCCGCCCAGATGTACTTGGCGTCGCCATATCGCGCACGTCCCGAGCGGGAGATGCAGGTACTGTCACGTGAGGCGAGTTAGTCGCATAACTCTCCCCTCGTTGTTTGGTGAAATTTGTTCAATTTGTACAGATTGACTTTTATTTAATGTAGCATCAATGCAATTAGTACATAAATTTCTATTGGGCTCCACCTTGGCTTTAGTACAAATAGTACAGGTCTCATCTTCTGAATCAGACATGTTTAACAAACTAGCAAATAAACTTGCAATTTGGAAAAAACTATACAAGTAAAATACAATGAACTGTGCTTGAAAAGCACTTAATATATATATAACAGATGAAATCAATCAGCTTTGAAAAACAAAATGCAACTTAGCAAAGGTTTGTACCCAGTAGCAAGAAAAAACTAACCCTGAGGCATAAAAAAGTTAAAGAATAACGTTTTTTATCACAGTCAACTACAATCTTACAGCTCTGTTAGATTACTTCCCTCAAATTAGCTTTGAAGATCCCTGGGTTCTGTAGAAATAAACCGGAACATGCAGGAAATAATGAGCTTTGACTGAAATTTTTGATGCGTAGCAAAGGCGCCAAAAAAGTCCCACCCCCTCACACATAACAGTGAGAGAGATTAAACAACTGTCATAATTAGATCCAGCAACTGCCAAGTGGAAAAATAGTGCCCAAACACTTTATACACCCAGTACCTCAGAAAATGAAAACGATTTTACATTCCAGCAAAAAACGTTTAACATAATTAAGAGTTATTAAAAAGCCTATTGTATTTCTATTAGGCTAAAGTCTTACATACACAGTGTAATTCCAGAAAAGTACCATTCTCCGGAATACTAAAATGTAAATTATACATACATGATATAATGTCGGTATGGCAGGATTTTCTCAGCAATTCCATTGATAGAAAATAAAAACTGCTACATACCTCTTTGCAGAATAAACTGCCCGCTGTCCCCTGATCTGAAGTTTACCTCTCCTCAGATGGCCGAGAAACAGCAATATGATCTTAACAACTCCGGCTAAAATCATAGTAAGAAACTCTGGTAGATTCTTCTTCAAACTCTACCAGAGAAGGAATAACACGCTCCGGTGCTATTAAAAAATAACAAACTTTTGATTGAAGAAATAAAACTAAATAAAATCACCATAGTCCTCTCACACATCCTATCTAGTCGTTGGGTGCAAGATAATGACTGGGGGTGACGTAGAGGGGAGGGGCTATATGCAACTCTGCTGGGTGAATCCTCTTGCACTTCCTGTTGGGGAGGAGTAATATCCCAGAAGTAATGATGACCCGTGGACTGATCACACTTAACAGAAGAAAGGCCTCTCTCTTTTCCGGTCTTAAAGACAGGTTTGACGGAAGGAATCTGCCCCTGGGCGGATGGAACCTGAACCCTATCCTGTAACCTTGGGCGACAACCTTCAGAACCCAAGGGTCCTGAAGTCCTGCAACCAGGCTTCGGAGAAGAGAGACAATCTGTCCCTTACTTGGTCCGGAGACCAGTCTGGGGCCGCCCCTTCATGCAGATTTAGTCTCGGCGAGCTTCTTGTTCTGCTTGGACTTGTTCCAAGACTGAGCAGGTTTCCAAGTCCCCTTGGACTGATCCGCTTTCGTGGCGGGCTGCTGGCACTGGGCTTTGTCCGCGTGAAAGGGACGAAAAGTAGATCCTATTGCTTATCCTGCGGTAGGAAAGCTCCCTTGTCTCCCATAACCGGGATATGATCGAATCCAATCCTGGACCGAACAGAATCTTTCCTTGAAAAGGCAGGGACAACAGCCTCGACTTAGAGATCATGTCCGCAGACCAAGACTTTAGCCACAGAGCCCTGCAAGCTAAAACAGAGAATCCTGAAACCTTTGTGTTCAGGCGAATAATTTGCATATTGGCGTCACAAATGAAAGAATTGGCGACCTTTAACGCCTTAATCTTATCCTGTATCTCGTCGATGGAAAACAGAATTTATGCTTACCTGATAAATTACTTTCTCCAACGGTGTGTCCGGTCCACGGCGTAATCCTTACTTGTGGGATATTCTCTTCCCCAACAGGAAATGGCAAAGAGCCCAGCAAAGCTGGTCACATGATCCCTCCTAGGCTCCGCCTTCCCCAGTCATTCGACCGACGTAAAGGAGGAATATGCATAGGAGAAATCATATGATACCGTGGTGACTGTAGTTAGAGAAAATAATTCATCAGACCTGATTAAAAAACCAGGGCGGGCCGTGGACCGGACACACCGTTGGAGAAAGTAATTTATCAGGTAAGCATAAATTCTGTTTTCTCCAACATAGGTGTGTCCGGTCCACGGCGTCATCCTTACTTGTGGGAACCAATACCAAAGCTTTAGGACACGGATGATGGGAGGGAGCAAATCAGGTCACCTAGATGGAAGGCACCACGGCTTGCAAAACCTTTCTCCCAAAAATAGCCTCCGAAGAAGCAAAAGTATCAAATTTGTAAAATTTGGTAAAAGTGTGCAGTGAAGACCAAGTCGCTGCCTTACATATCTGATCAACAGAAGCCTCGTTCTTGAAGGCCCATGTGGAAGCCACAGCCCTAGTGGAGTGAGCTGTGATTCTTTCAGGAGGCTGCCGTCCGGCAGTCTCATAAGCCAATTGGATGATGCTTTTAAGCCAAAAAGAGAGAGAGGTAGAAGTTGCTTTTTGACCTCTCCTTTTACCAGAATAAACAACAAACAAGGAAGATGTTTGTCTGAAATCCTTTGTAGCCTCTAAATAGAATTTTAGAGCACGAACTACATCCAAATTGTGCAACAAACGTTCCTTCTTTGAAACTGGATTCGGACACAAAGAAGGCACAACTATCTCCTGGTTAATATTTTTGTTAGAAACAACTTTCGGAAGAAAACCAGGTTTAGTACGCAAAACCACCTTATCTGCATGGAACACCAGATAAGGAGGAGAACACTGCAGAGCAGATAACTCTGAAACTCTTCTTGCAGAAGAAATTGCAACCAAAAACAAAACTTTCCAAGATAATAACTTAATATCTACGGAATGTAAGGGTTCAAACGGAACCCCTTGAAGAACTGAAAGAACTAAATTGAGACTCCAAGGAGGAGTCAAAGGTTTGTAAACAGGCTTGATTCTAACCAGAGCCTGAACAAAAGCTTGAACATCTGGCACAGCCGCCAGCTTTTTGTGAAGTAAAACAGATAAAGCAGAGATCTGTCCCTTCAAAGAACTTGCAGATAATCCTTTCTCCAAACCCTCTTGTAGAAAGGATAGAATCTTAGGAATTTTTATCTTGTTCCATGAGAATCCTTTAGATTCGCACCAATAGATATATTTTTTCCATATTTTATGGTAGATTTTTCTAGTTACAGGCTTTCTAGCCTGAATAAGAGTATCAATGACAGAATCTGAGAACCCACGCTTTGATAAAATCAAGCGTTCAATCTCCAAGCAGTCAGTTGGAGTGAGGCCAGATTCGGATGTTCGAACGGACCTTGAACAAGAAGGTCCTGTCTCAAAGGTAGCTTCCATGGTGGAGCCGATGACATATTCACCAGGTCTGCATACCAAGTTCTGCGTGGCCACGCAGGAGCTATCAAGATCACCGAAGCCCTCTCCTGTTTGATCCTGGCTACCAGCCTGGGAATGAGAGGAAACGGTGGAAACACATAAGCTAGGTTGAAGGTCCAAGGCGCTACTAGTGCATCCACTAGAGTCGCCTTGAGATCCCTGGATCTGGACCCGTAGCAAGGAACCTTGAAGTTCTGACGAGACGCCATCAGATCCATGTCTGGAATGCCCCATAACTGAGTTATTTGGGCAAAGATTTCCGGATGGAGTTCCCACTCCCCCGGATGAAAAGTCTGACGACTCAGAAAATCCGCTTCCCAATTTTCCACTCCTGGGATGTGGATTGCAGACAAGTGGCAGGAGTGATTCTCCGCCCATTGAATTATTTTGGTCACTTCTTCCATCGCCAGGGAACTCCTTGTTCCCCCCTGATGGTTGATATATGCAACAGTTGTCATGTTGTCTGATTGAAACCTTATGAATTTGGCCTTTGCTAGTTGAGGCCAAGCCTTGAGAGCATTGATTATCGCTCTCAGTTCCAGAATGTTTATCGGGAGAAGAGATTCTTCCCGAGACCATAGACCCTGAGCTTTCAGGGGTTCCCAGACCGCGCCCCAGCCCACCAGACTGGCGTCGGTCGTGACCATGACCCACTCTGGTCTGCGGAAGCTCATCCCTTGTGACAGGTTGTCCAGGGTCAGCCACCAACGGAGTGAATCTCTGGTCCTCTGATCTACTTGTATCGTCGGAGACAAGTCTGTATAATCCCCATTCCACTGACTGAGCATGCACAGTTGTAATGGTCTTAGATGAATTCGCGCAAAAGGAACTATGTCCATTGCCGCAACCATCAAACCTATTACTTCCATGCACTGCGCTATGGAAGGAAGAAGAACAGAATGAAGTACTTGACAAGAGCTTAGAAGTTATGATTTTCTGGCCTCTGTCAGAAAAATCTTCATTTCTAAGGAGTCTATTATTGTTCCCAAGAAGGGAACTCTTGTTGACGGAGATAGAGAACTTTTTTCTACGTTCACTTTCCACCCGTGAGATCTGAGAAAGGCTAGGACAATGTCCGTATGAGCCTTTGCTTGTGGCAGGGACGACGCTTGAATCAGTATGTCGTCCAAGTAAGGTACTACTGCAATGCCCCTTGGTCTTAGCACCGCTAGAAGGGACCCTAGTACCTTTGTGAAAATTCTTGGAGCAGTGGCTAATCCGAATGGAAGTGCCACGAACTGGTAATGCTTGTCCAGAAAGGCGAACCTTAGGAACCGATGATGTTCCTTGTGGATAGGAATATGTAGATACGCATCCTTTAAATCCACCGTGGTCATGAATTGACCTTCCTGGATGGTAGGAAGAATTGTCCGAATGGTTTCCATCTTGAACGATGGAACCCTGAGAAATTTGTTTAGGATCTTGAGATCTAAGATTGGTCTGAATGTTCCCTCTTTTTTGGGAACTATGAACAGATTGGAGTAAAATCCCATCCCTTGTTCTCCTAATGGAACAGGATGAATCACTCCCATTTTTAACAGGTCTTCTACACAATGTAAGAATGCCTGTCTTTTTATGTGGTCTGAAGACAATTGAGACCTGTGGAACCTTCCCCTTGGGGGTAGCTCCTTGAATTCCAGAAGATAACCTTGGGAGACTATTTCTAGCGCCCAAGGATCCAGAACATCTCTTGCCCAAGCCTGAGCGAAGAGAGAAAGTCTGCTCCCCACCAGATCCGGTCCCGGATCGGGGGCCAACATCTCATGCTGTCTTGGTAGCAGTGGCAGGTTTCTTGGCCTGCTTACCTTTGTTCCAGCCTTGCATTGGCCTCCAGGCTGGCTTGGTTTGAGAAGAATTACCCTCTTGCTTAGAGGATGTAGAATTTGGGGCTGGTCCGTTTCTGCGAAAGGGACGAAAATTTGGTTTATTTTTAGCCTTAAAAGACCTATCCTGAGGAAGGGCGTGGCCCTTTCCCCCAGTGATATCTGAAATAATCTCTTTCAAGTCAGGGCCAAACAGCGTTTTCCCCTTGAAAGGGATGTTAAGCAATTTGTTCTTGGAGGACGCATCCGCTGACCAAGACTTTAGCCAAAGCGCTCTGCGCGCCACAATAGCAAAACCTGAATTTTTCGCCGCTAATCTAGCTAATTGCAAAGTGGCGTCTAAAGTAAAAGAGTTAGCCAATTTAAGAGCTTGAACTCTGTCCATAACCTCCTCATAAGAAGATTCTTTATTGAGCGACTTTTCTAGTTCATCGAACCAGAAACACGCTGCTGTAGTGACAGGAACAATGCATGAAATTGGTTGTAGAAGGTAACCTTGCTGAACAAACATCTTTTTAAGCAAACCCTTAAAGGGATAGTAGTGCGTTTGTTTAGAGTAGAAACCGCCCCCTCGACCTTGGGGACTGTCTGCCATAAGTCCTTTCTGGGGTCGACCATAGGAAATAATTTCTTAAATATAGGGGGAGGGACAAAAGGTATGCCGGGCCTTTCCCATTCTTTATTTACAATGTCCGCTACCCGCTTGGGTATAGGAAAAGCTTCGGGGGGCACCGGAACCTCTAGGAACTTGTCCATCTTACATAATTTCTCTGGAATGACCAAATTGTCACAATCATCCAGAGTAGATAACACCTCCTTAAGCAGAGTGCGGAGATGTTCCAATTTAAATTTGAATGTAATAACGTCAGGTTCAGCTTGTTGAGAAATTTTTCCTGAATCTGAAATTTCTCCCTCAGACAAAACCTCCCTGGCCCCTTCAGACTGGTGTAAAGGCATGTCAGAACCATTATCATCAGCGTCCTCATGCTCTTCAGTATCTAAAACAGAGCAGTCGCGCTTTCGCTGATAAGTGGGCATTTTGGCTAAAATGTTTTTAATAGAATTATCCATTACAGCCGTTAATTGTTGCATAGTAAGAAGTATTGGCGCACTAGATGTACTAGGGGCCTCTTGTGTGGGCAAGACTGGCGTAGACACAGGAGGGGATGATGCAGTACCATGCTTACTCCAATCACTTGAGGAATCATCTTGGGCAACATCATTATCAGTGGCATCATTGTCCCTAAATTGTTTGTCACATGCATCACATCTATTTAAATGAGAAGGAACCTTGGCTTCCGAACATACAGAACATCGTCTATCTGATAGTTCAGACATGTTAAATAGGCATAAACTTGATAACAAAGTACAAAAAACGTTTTAAAATAAAACCGTTACTGTCACTTTAAATTTTAAACTGAACACACTTTATTACTGAATATGTGAAAAAGTATGAAGGAATTGTTCAAATTTCACCAAAATTTCACCAGTGTGTCTTAAAGCCTTAAAAGTATTGCACACCAAATTTGAAAGCTTAAACTCTTAAAATAACGGAACCGGAGTCGTTTTTACATTTAACCCCTATACAGTCCCTGGTATCTGCTTTGCTGAGACCCAACCAAGCCCAGAGGGGAATACGATACCAAATGACGCCTTCAGTAAGCTTTTTCTGTGTATCTGAGCTCCTCACACATGCATCTGCATGCCTTGCTTCCCAAAAACAACTGCGCATTAGTGGCGCGAAAATGAGGCTCTGCCTATGACTAGAAAAGGCCCCCAGTGAAAAAGGTGTCCAATACAGTGCCTGCCGTTTTTTTAATATAATTCCCAAGATTAAAATAACTCCTCAAAGCTATAATCTATTAAATATGCTTATAAAGTAATCGTTTTAGCCCAGAAAAATGTCTACCAGTCTTTAAAGCCCTTGTGAAGCCCTTTATTCTTATTAAGAAAATGGCTTACCGGATCCCATAGGGAAAATGACAGCTTCCAGCATTACCAAGTCTTGTTAGAAATGTGTCATACTTCAAGCAGCAAAGTCTGCACACTGTTTCCCCCAACTGAAGTTACTTCATCTCAACAGTCCTGTGTGGAAACAGCCATCGATTTTAGTAACGGTTGCTAAAATCATCTTCCTCTTACAAACAGAAATCTTCATCTATTTTCTGTTTCAGAGTAAATAGTACATACCAGCACTATTTTAAAATAACAAACTCTTGATTGAAGAATAAAACTACATATAAACACCAAAAAACTCTTAACCATCTCCGTGGAGATGTTGCCTGTGCAACGGCAAAGAGAATGACTGGGGAAGGCGGAGCCTAGGAGGGATCATGTGACCAGCTTTGCTGGGCTCTTTGCCATTTCCTGTTGGGGAAGAGAATATCCCACAAGTAAGGATGAAGCCGTGGACCGGACACACCTATGTTGGAGAAATCTCCCTCTCGACCATATCACACAGGGATTCACACCAATATGTCGCAGCTCCGGAAACCGCGGCTACAGCCGCTGGTTGAAAAACAAACCCTGTGTGCTGAAACATTTTTCTTAACATGTTTTCCAACTTTTTATCCATGGGCTCTTAATATGAAAAAACTATCCTCAAGAGGAATAGTCGTCCACTTCGCGAGCGTAGAGATGGCACCATCCACCTTAGGGACAGTCCCCCACAGCTCGAGTTCAGAGTCCGGAACGGGGAACAGTTTCTTAAAGGAAGAAGAAAGGGAAAAGGAAGAACCTAATCGCTCCCATTCATTCTTGTGTAACATAGTGGAACATAGTTGAGCAGGCTGATCTACAAGAATCTCCTCACAATAAACACAGGAATGAGACTTTGTTAAAGAGGGAGTACCCTCAAACGCGTCAGAGTCCTCCATAGCTTGCGCTTTTATTATGGACTAGACTAGCTGAATAAACAGGCACCTATATATCCTCCAATGGCCGGGGCACTCACCACCTCCTATGACCCGGACTACAGAAACTGCTTTGTCTCCTATGCCGCTTATGAACAGAGGAAGTGGAAACCGACACACCTGGTCACCTGGGATGCCTCGCAGGACCGCCCCTGCATTAAGGAGAAAACGTTCCAAAACCGGCTGCACAAATACTCCCGGAAGTCAACCTGAAGTTCCCCCATTGCCAGAGCCACATCTCGCACATAACGCAGCAATAAAGCAATAAACAATAATATGTATAACCCCCCCCCCCCCCCGTTCAATAATCCCCTTACTAGGAATATTAACCCTTGATTCCATAAGATAAAATGCGCCACACTGTGACCCTGACTTCTGTGTTATCATTGTGTATAAAAAATGAAACGATCTTACCAGAATCAATGCCATGGAACAGGAACACGGCCCTTCAAGTGTGACAGGAAGAAGTATCGCTCCTGACATGGACTTGAGTGCAGAAAGCAGGCAGTGAAACTTGTCAACGCTGATTGCTTGTGGAGCTGTTAATATGAGTCGGGATGGTTTCGCAGAAAGACTCTCCCTGCATCTCCGGACTCTAACTTTCACCTAGGCTTTCACTGAGAGGCTGACAGGACTACTTAAAACTCCAGTCCCATTCCGAAGAGTACTACCCTCCATAAGAGACAACTCCGAATCTTTTGCACTTTTCCCTCATTCTGCCATCCTCCTGTGACAAAAGGCAAAGAATGACTGGGGGATTAGGGGAGTGGGGGAAGTATTTAAGCCTTTGGCTGTGGTGTCTTTGCCTCCTCTTGGTGGCCAGGTTCTATATTCCCAAAAGTAATCTGTTGACTCTCCTCCCCTTTAGATGGAAATAGAGGCTGGTGATATGTGCTAGGGACTGGAGCACTTACTACTACAGCATGGGTTGGCATACAGAGGCTGGTGATATGTGCTAGGGACTGGTGCACTTACTGCTTCAGCATGGGTTGGCATACAGAGTCAAGTGATATGTGCTAGGGACTGGTGCACTTACTGCTACAGCATGGGTTGGCATAGACAGGCAGGGGATAATATGCTAGGGTCTGGTGCACTTACTGCTACAGCATGGGCTAACATACAGAGGCAGGTGATAAGTGCTAGGGACTGGTGCACTTACTGCTACAGCATGGGCTGGCAGAGAGGCAGGTGATATGTACTTGGGGATGGATAACTTACTGCTACAGCATGGGTTGGCATACAGAAGCGGGATAATATGCTAGGGTCTGGTGCACTTACAGCATGGGTTGGCATAAAAAAGCAGGGGATAATGTGCTAGGGGTTGGAGCACTTATAGCTACAGCATGGGTTGGCATAAAAAAGCATGGGATAATGTGTTTGGGGCTTGTGCACTTACTGCTACAGCATGGGCTGGAAGAGAGGCAGGTGATATGTACTTGGGGCTGGAGCACTTACTGCTACAGCATGGGCTGACATACAGAGGCAGGGGATACTGTGCTAGGGACTGGAGCACTTATAGCTACAGCATGGGCTGACATACAGAAGCAGGGGATAATGTGTTAGGGACTGGTGCACTTACAGCTACAGCATAGGCTGACATACAGAGGCAGGGGATAATGTGCTTGGGGATGGAGCACTTACTGCTACAGCATGGGCTGGCATACAGAAGCAGGGGGAAATGTGCTTGGGGCTGGAGCACTTACTGCTACAGCATGGGCTGACATACAGAAGCAGGGGATACTGTGGTTGGGGCTGGAGCACCTACTGCTACAGCATGGGCTGACATACAGAAGCAGGGGATACTGTGGTTGGGGCTGGAGCACCTACTGCTACAGCATGGGCTGACATACAGAGGCAGATGACAAATAATGATAACTGGAACCAATGATGCCAGTGAAAGGGTATTTTCTCTTATGATTAGCATATGAACCAATGACAATTTAGCTTGGTGAGGACACTCTGAAGGAAACGTTAGTGACTAAGGTAAACTTGTGTTGAGTTTTTAAGATGCTTTGGATGAAAAAAGACCTCCTTAGGAAAATTCAGTTTTATTTTATTTTAAAACAAGGATAACAACAGTTTTTTTCTTAGCTATAGTTTGTACTATTGACTTTCATTGTAAGTAAACTATTTTCCCCTGCCTGTATAAATTAAACATTTTTAAATTTTTTTTTTTTTTATTTTTTTTTTTAACACCACCTCAACATTTATGAGGCGTCCTAAATTTGGGTCTGGGAAATTTGGTCACCTAATTAAAAGTTCATTTACAATATATATGAAAATCATCATAATTATAAGATTTTCTTCAACAAAGTAGAGTAATTAAAGACTTTGGGCCAGATTACATTCTATTTGTAAAGGGACATCATAGCAAAAGCTGACATTTCAGTTTTAAAAGGACAGTCTAGTCCAAAATAAACGTTCATGATTCAGATAGAGAATGCAATTTTAAACAATTTTCCATTTTACTTTTATCACCAATTTTGCTTTGTTCTTTTGGAATTCTTAGTTGAAAGCTAAACCTAGGAGGTTCATATACTAATTTCAAAGCCCTTGAAGGCATTTTGACAATTTTTCACCACTAGAGGGTGTTTGAGCACAGTGTTATCTATATGACAAACATGAACTCTCACGTGGAGTTCCTAGGAGCCAGCACTGATTGGCTTAAATTCATGTCTGTCAAAAGAACTGAAATAAGGGAGCAGTTTGAAGAGGCTTAGATACAAGATAATCCCAGAGGTAAAAAAGGAAATTTATGCTTACTTGATAAATTTATTTCTTTTACGATATGACAAGTCCACGGATTTCATCCTTACTTGTGGGATTTATCCTCCTGCTAACAGGAAGTGGCAAAGAGCACCACAGCAGAACTGTATATATAGCTCCTCCCTTCCCTCCACCTCCAGTAATTCAACTGAAGTTAGGAAGAGAAAGGAAAAGCCAAAGGTGCAGAGGTGACTGAAGTTTATAAAAATAAGTACATACCTGTTTTAGAAATTACAGGGTGGGCCGTGGACTCGTCATATCTTAAAAGAAATAAATTTATCAGGTAAGCATAAATTTCCTTTTCTTTTACAAGCTATGACGAGTCCACGGATTTCATCCTTACTTGTGGGATACAATACCAAAGCTACAGGACACGGATGAAAGGGAGGGACAAGACAGGAACCTAAACGGAAGGCACCACTGCTTGAAGAACCTTTCTCCCAAAAACAGCTTCAGAAGAAGCAAAAGTATCAAATTTGTAGAATTTGGAAAAAGTGTGAAGAGACGACCAAGTTGCAGCCTTGCAAATCTGTTCAACAGAAGCATCATTTTTAAATACCCATGAGGAAGCCACAGCCCTAGTGGAATGAGCCGTAATTCTTTCAGGAGGATGCTGTCCAGCAGTCTCATACGCCAGACGGATGATACTCTTCAGCCAAAAGGAAAGAGAGGTAGCCGTAGCTTTCTGACCCCTACGCTTTCCAGAAAAAACAATGAATAATGAAGATGATTGACGGAAAACATAATTGATGCTTACCTGATAAATGTATTTCTCTTGTAGTGTATCCAGTCCACGGATCATCCATTACTTGTGGGATATTCTCCTTCCCAACAGGAAGTTGCAAGAGGATCACCCACAGCAGAGCTGCTATATAGCTCCTCCCCTCACTGCCATATCCAGTCATTCGACCAAAACAAGCCGAGAAAGGAGAAACCATAGGGTGCAGTGGTGACTGTAGTTTAATTAAAATTTAGACCTGCCTTAAAAGGACAGGGCGGGCTGTGGACTGGATACACTACAAGAGAAATAAATTTATCAGGTAAGCATAAATTATGTTTTCTCTTGTTAAGTGTATCCAGTCCACGGATCATCCATTACTTGTGGGATACCAATACCAAAGCTAAAGTACACGGATGATGGGAGGGACAAGGAAGGAACTTAAACGGAAGGAACCACTGCCTGTAGAACCTTTCTCCCAAAAACAGCCTCAGAAGAAGCAAAAGTATCAAATGTGTAAAATTTTGAAAAGGTATGAAGCGAAGACCAAGTCGTAGCCTTGCAAATCTGTTCAACAGAAGCCTCATTTTTAAAGGCCCAGGTGGAAGCCACAGCTCTAGTAGAATGAGCTGTAATCCTTTCAGGGGGCTGCTGTCCAGCAGTCTCATAGGCTAAACGGATTATACTCCGAAGCCAAAAAGAAAGAGGTTGCCGAGGCCTTTTGACGTCTCCTCTGTCCCGAGTAAACAACAAACAGGTTAGATGTTTGACGAAAATCTTTAGTAGCTTGTAAGTAAAACTTCAAGGCACGGACTACTTCTAGATTATGCAAAAGACGTTCCTTCTTTGAAGAAGGATTAGGACACAATGATGGAACAACAATCTCTTGATTGATATTCTTGTTAGAAACCACCTTGGGTAAAAACCCAGGTTTTGTACGCAGAACAACTTTATCTGAATGAAAGATCAGATAAGGAGAATCACAATGTAAGGCAGATAACTCAGAGACTCTTCGAGCCGAGGAAATAGCCATCAGAAATAGAACTTTCCATGATAAAAGTTTGAGATCAATAGAATGAAGGGGTTCAAACGGAACCCCTTGAAGAACTTTAAGAACCAAGTTTAAGCTCCATGGAGGAGCAACAGGTTTAAACACAGGCTTAATTCTAACTAAAGCCTGACAAAATGCCTGAACGTCTGGAATTTCTGCCAGACGCTTGTGTAAAAGAATAGACAGAGCAGAAATCTGTCCCTTTAAAGAACTAGCTGATAATCCTTTGTCCAAACCCTCTTGGAGGAAGGACAATATCCTAGGAATCCTAACCCTACTCCATGAGTAATTCTTGGATTCACACCAATGAAGATATTTTCGCCATATCTTGTGGTAGATTTTCCTGGTAACAGGCTTTCGTGCCTGTATTAAGGTATCAATGACTGACTCAGAGAAGCCACGCTTTGATAGGATCAAGCGTTCAATCTCCATGCAGTCAGTCTCAGAGAAATTAGATTCGGATGATTGAAAGGGCCTTGAATTAGAAGGTCTTGTCTTAGAGGCAGAGTCCATGGTGGAAAGGATGACATGTCCACCAGATCTGCATACCAGGTCCTGCGTGGCCACGCAGGCGCTATCAGAATCACCGATGCTCTCTCCTGTCTGATTTTGGCAATCAGTCGGGGGAGCAGAGCAAACGGTGGAAACACATAAGCCAGGTTAAAGAACCAAGGAGCTGCTAGAGCATCTATCAGCGTCGCTTCTGGGTCCCTGGACCTGGATCCGTAACAAGGAAGCTTGGCGTTCTGGCGAGACGCCATGAGATCCAGTTCTGGTTTGCCCCAACGATGGACCAATTGAGCAAACACCTCTGGATGGAGCTCCCACTCCCCCGGATGAAAAGTCTGACGACTTAGAAAATCCGCCTCCCAGTTCTCTACGCCCGGGATATGGATCGCTGATAGGTGGCAAGAGTGAGTCTCTGCCCAGCGAATTATCTTGGAGACTTCTGACATCGCTAGGGAACTCCTGGTTCCCCCTTGATGGTTGATGTAAGCCACAGTCGTGATGTTGTCCGACTGAAATCTGATGAACCTCAGTGTTGCTAACTGAGGCCAAGCTAGAAGAGCATTGAAAATCGCTCTTAACTCCAGAATATTTATTGGGAGGAGTTTCTCCTCCTGAGTTCATGAACCCTGAGCCTTCAGGGAGTTCCAGACTGCACCCCAACCTAGAAGGCTGGCATCTGTTGTTACAATCGTCCAATCTGGCCTGCGAAAAGTCATACCCTTGGACAGGTGGACCCGAGATAACCACCAGAGAAGATAATCTCTGGTTTCCTGATCCAGATTTAGTAGAGGGGACAAAACTGTGTAATCCCCATTCCACTGACTGAGCATGCATAATTGCAGCGGTCTGAGATGCAGGCGCGCAAATGGCACTATGTCCATCGCCGCTACCATTAAGCCGATTACTTCCATGCACTGAGCCACCGCAGGGCGCGGAATGGAGTGAAGAACACAGCAAGCATTTAGAAGTTTTGATAACCTGGACTCCGTCAGGTAAATTTTCATTTCTACAGAATCTATAAGAGTCCCTAGGAAGGAAACTCTTGTGATAGAGAACTCTTTTCTTCGTTCACTTTCCACCCATGCGACCTCAGAAATGCCAGAACTATCTCTGTATGAGACTTGGAAATTTGAAAGCTTGACGCCCGTATCAGGATGTCGTCTAGATAAGGAGCCACCGCTATGCCTCGCGGTCTTAGAACCGCCAGAAGTGAGCCCAGAACCTTTGTAAAAATTCTCGGGGCTGTAACCAACCCGAAGGGAAGAGCTACAAATTGGTAATGCCTGTCTAGAAAGGCAAACCTTAGGAATCGATGATGATTCTTGTGAATCGGAATGTGAAGGTAGGCATCCTTTAAGTCCACTGTGGTCATGTACTGACCCTCTTGGATCATGGGTAAGATGGTCCGAATAGTTTCCATCTTGAAGGATGGAACTCTGAGGAATTTGTTTAAGATCTTTAGATCCAAAATTGGTCTGAAGGTTCCCTCTTTTTTGGGAACCACAAACAGATTTGAATAAAAACCCTGTCCTTGTTCCGTCTGCGGAACTGGATGGATCACTCCCATTACTAGAAGGTCTTGTACGCAGCGTAGGAATGCCTCTTTCTTTATCTGGTTTGCAGATAATCTTGAAAGGTGAAATCTCCCTTGTGGAGGAGAAGCTTTGAAGTCCAGAAGATATCCCTGAGATATGATCTCCAACGCCCAGGGATCCTGAACATCTCTTGCCCACGCCTGGGCGAAGAGAGAAAGTCTGCCCCCTACTAGATCCGTTGCCGGATAGGGGGCCGTTCCTTCATGCTGTCTTGGAGGCAGCAGCAGGCTTTCTGGCCTGCTTGCCCTAGTTCCAGGACTGGTTAGGTTTCCAGGCCTGCTTGGATTGAGCAAAAGTTCCATCCTGTTTTGAAGCGGAGGAAGTTGATGCTGCACCTGCCTTGAAATTTCGAAAGGCACGAAAATTAGACTGTTTGGCCCTTGATTTGGCCCTGTCCTGAGGAAGGGTATGACCCTTACCTCCAGTAATGTAAGCAATAATTTCCTTCAAACCAGGCCCGAATAAGGTCTGCCCCTTGAAAGGAATATTGAGTAATTTAGACTTTGAAGTCACGTCAGCTGACCAGGATTTAAGCCATAGCGCCCTACGCGCCTGGATGGCGAATCCAGAATTCTTAGCCGTTAGTTAAGTCAAATGAACAATGGCATCAGAAACAAAAGAGTTAGCTAGCTTAAGTGTTCTAAGCTTGTCAATGATTTCAGTCAATGGAGCTGTATGGATGGCCTCTTCCAGGGCCTCAAACCAGAACGCCGCCGCAGCAGTGACAGGCGCAATGCATGCAAGGGGCTGTAAAATAAAAACTTGTTGAATAAACATTTTCTTAAGGTAACCCTCTAATTTTTTATCCATTGGATCTGAAAAAGCACAACTGTCCTCAACCAGGATAGTGGTACGCTTTGCTAAAATAGAAACTGCTCCCTCCACCTTAGGGACCGTCTGCCATAAGTCCCGTGTAGTGGCGTCTATTGGAAACATTTTTCTAAATATAGGAGGGGGGGAAAACGGCACACCGGGTCTATCCCACTCCTTACTAATAATTTCTGTAAACCTTTTAGGCATTGGAAAAACATCAGTACACACCGGCACTGCAAAGTATTTATCCAGTCTACACAATTTCTCTGGCACTGCAATTGTGTCACAGTCATTCAGAGCAGCTAACACCTCCCCAAGCAATACACGGAGGTTCTCAAGCTTAAATTTAAAATTAGAAATCTCTGAATCAGGTTTCCCCGAGTCAGAGATGTCACCCACAGACTGAAGCTCTCCGTCCTCAGGTTCTGCATATTGTGACGCAGTATCAGACATGGCTCTTACAGCATCTACACGCTCTGTATCTCGTGTAACCCCAGAGCTATCGCGCTTGCCTCTAAATTCAGGCAATCTGGCTAATACCGCAGACAGGGTATTATCCATGATCGCAGCCATGTCCTGCAAAGTAATCGCTATGGGCGTCCCTGATGTACTTGGCGCCATATTAGCGAGCGTCCCTTGAGCGGGAGGCAAAGGGTCCGACACGTGGGGAGAGTTAGTCGGCATAACTTCCCCCTCGACAGAACCCTCTGGTGACAATTCTTTTATAGATAAAGACTGATCTTTACTGTTTAAGGTGAAATCAATACATTTAGTACACATTCTCCTATGGGGCTCCACCATAGCTTTTAAACATAATGAACAAGTAGTTTCCTCTGTGTCAGACATGTTTGTACAGACTAGCAATGAGACTAGCAAGCTTGGAAAACACTTTAAACCAAGTTAACAAGCAATATAAAAAACGTTACTGCGCCTTTAAGAAAAACAAATTTTGTCAAAATTTGAAATAACAGTGAAAAAAGGCAGTTACACTAACGAAATCTTTACAGTGTATGTAACAAGTTAGCAGAGCATTGCACCCACTTGCAAATGGATGATTAACCCCTTAATACCAAAAACGGAATAACAAATGAAAAAAACGTTTTTAAAACCAGTCACAACAACTGCCACAGCTCTACTGTGGCTGTTACCTTCCTCAAACACGACTTTTGAAGCCTTTTGAGCCCTTCAGAGATGTCCTGTATCATGCAGAGGGAAGCTGAATGTCTCTGTCTGTAATTTTAGTTGCGCAAAAAAGCGCTAAAATAGGCCCCTCCCATTCATATTACAACAGTGGAAAGCCTCAGGAAACTGTTTCTAGGCAAAAATCAAGCCAGCCATGTGGAAAAAAACTAGGCCCCAATAAGTTTTATCACCAAGCATATATAAAAACGATTAAACATGCCAGCAAACGTTTTATATTGTACTTTTATAAGAGTATGTATCTCTGGTAATAAGCCTGATACCAGTCGCTATTAAATCACTGTATTTAGGCTTAACTTACATTAATCCGGTATCAGCAGCATTTTCTAGCAAATTCCATCCCTAGAAAAATGTTAACTGCACATACCTTGTTGCAGGATAACCTGCACGCCATTCCCCCTCTGAAGTTACCTCACTCCTCAGAATATGTGAGAACGGCAGTGGATCTTAGTTACTTCTGCTAAGATCATAGAAAACGCAGGCAGATTCTTCTTCCAAATGCTGCCTGAGATAAAATAGTACACTCCGGTACCATTTAAAAATAATAAACTTTTGATTGAAGAAAAAACTAACTATAATACACCACTCTCCTCTTACTACCTCCATCTTTGTTGAGAGTTGCAAGAGAATGACTGGGTATGGCAGTGAGGGGAGGAGCTATATAGCAGCTCTGCTGTGGGTGATCCTCTTGCAACTTCCTGTTGGGAAGGAGAATATCCCACAAGTAATTTATGATCCGTGGACTGGATACACTTAACAAGAGAAATCCTTAGTCGCCTGCAAGTAAAACTTCAGGGCACGGACCACGTCCCAGTTATGCAACATACACTCTCCTTAGAAGAAGGGTTAGGACATAATGAAGGAACAACAATTTCCTGATTAATATTCTTATTAGAAACAACCTTAGGAAGGAAACCAGGTTTGGTACGTAAAACCACCTTATCAGAATGAAAGATAAGATAAGGCGAGTCACATTGTAACGCTGAAAGCTCCGAAACTCTACGAGCAGAAGAAATAGAAACCAAAAACAAAACTTTCCAAGATAACAACTTAATATCTATGGAATGCATGGGTTCAAACGGAACCCCTTGAAGAACATTCAGAACTAAATTCAAACTCCAGGGTGGAGCAATTGGTCTAAACACAGGCTTAATCCTGGTCAAAGCCTGACAAAAAGACTGAACGTCTGGAACATCTGCCAAACGTTTGTGAAGTAAAATCGACAAAGCAGAGATTTGTCCCTTTAAGGAACTTGCCGACAACCCTTTCTCCAATCCTTCTTGGAGAAAAGACAGAATCCTGGGAATCCTAACTCTACTCCATGAGTAGTTCTTGGATTCGCACCAATAAAGATATTTACGCCATATCTTATGGTAAATCTTTCTAGTAACAGGTTTACGTGCTTGAATCAAAGTATCAATGACTGAATCAGAGAACCACCACTTAGATAAAATCAAGCGTTCAATCTCCAAGCAGTCAGCTGCAGAGAAATTAGATTTGGATGTTGGAAAGGACCTTGAATGAGAAGGTCCTGTCTCAAAGGAAGTGTTCACGGAGGCAGAGAGGACATGTCCACTAGATCTGCATACCAAGTCCTGCGTAGCCACGCAGGCGTGATTAGAATTACTGAAGCTCTCTCCTGTTTGATCCAAGCAATCACCCGGGGAAGGAGAGGAAACGGTGGAAACACATAAGCTAGGTTGAACAACCAAGGCACTGCAGAGGCATCTATCAGTTCGGCCTGAGGACCCCTCGACCTGGATCCGTATCTTGGGAGCTTGGCATTCTGTCGAGACGCCATCAGATCCAATTCCAGTCTGCCCCATCGGAGAATCAGGGAGGCAAAGACCTCCGGATGGAGTTCCCACTCCCCCGGATGAAATGCCTGTCGGTTTAAAAAATCAGCTTCCCAGTTTTCCACTCCTGGGATGTAGATTGCTGACAGATAACAAGAGTGGGCCTCCGCCCATCGAATTATTTTGGATACTTCTGTCATCGCCAAGGAACTCCTCGTTCCTCCCTGATGATTGATGTAAGCCACAGTTGTGATGTTGTCCGACTGAAAACAGATGAATTTGGCCGAAGCCAACTGAGGCCACGTCTGAAGTGCATTGAATATTGCTCTCAATTCCAGAATATTGATTGGAAGTAGAGACTCCACCTGAGTCCACACACCCTGAGCCTTCAGGGAATTCCAGACTGCACCCCAGCCTAGTAGACTGGCGTCCGTTGTCACTATCACCCACGAGGGTCTGCGGAAAAACATCCCTTGGGACAGACGATCCGGCGACAACCACCAAAGAAGAGAGTCTCTGGTCTCCTGATCCAGATTTATCTGAGGAGATAAATTTGCGTAATCCCCATGCCACTGTTCAAGCATGCACAGTTGCAGTGGTCTGAGATGAAATCGAGCAAACGGAATGATGTCCATTGCCGCCACCATCAATCCAATTACCTCCATGCACTGAGCCACTGATGGCTGAGGATTGGACTGAAGGGCTCGGCATGTATTTAGAATCTTTGACTTTCTGACCTCCGTCAGAAAAATCTTCATGGATATAGAATCTATCAAAGTTCCCAAGAAGGGAACCTTTGTCTGTGGAATTAGTGAACTCTTTTCTAGATTCACCTTCCATCCGTGAGTTCTCAGAAAAGACAACACCGTGTCTGTATGAGATTTTGTCAGATGATAAGTCGATGCCTGGATCAGAATATCGTCCAGATAAGGCGCTACTGCAATGCCCCGCGGCCTGAGAACCGCCAGAAGGGACCCTAGAACCTTCGTGAAAATCCTGGGTGCTGTGGCCAACCCGAAGGGAAGAGCCACGAACTGAAAATGTTTGTCCAGGAAGGCAAACCTTAGGTACTGATGATTATCCTTGTGGATAGGAATATGAAGGTATGCATCCTTCAAGTCCACGGTAGTCATATATTGACCCTCCTGGATCATTGGTAAAATTGTTCGAATAGTCTCCATCTTGAAACATTGTTTAGACTCTTGAGATCTAAAATGGGTCTGAACGTTCCCTCTTTTTTTGGGAACCACGAAGAGATTTGAGTAAAACCCCTGCCCCTGTTCCAGTCTTGGAATGGGACAAATTACTCCCATAATAGAGAGGTCTTTTACACAACGTAAGAACACTTCTCTTTTTATCTGGTCTACAGACAATCGTGAAAGAAAAAATCTCCCCCTTGGGAGAAAATTTTTGAATTCCAGTTGATACCCGTGGGTCACGATCTCCAGTGCTCAGGGGTCCTGAACGTCTCTTGCCCAAGCCTGGCAAAGAGAGAAAGTCTGCCCCCTACTAGATCCAGTCCCGGATCGGGGTCAGCCCCTTCATGCTGTCTTGGTAGTAGCAGCAGGCTTCTTGGGTTGTTTACCCTTGTTCCAAGCCTGGTTGGGTCTCCAGACGGACTTGGCCTGAGCAAAATTCCCTTCCTGCTTCGTGGAAGAAGAGGAAGAAGAGGGTACTCCTTTAAATTTCCGAAAGGAACGAAAATTATTTTGTTTACCACTCAAATTAGCAGTCTTATCTTGTGGTAGGAGATGACCCTTACCTCCAGTAATGTCAGAAATGATTTCCTTCAAGTCAGGCCCGAATAGGGTTTTACCCTTGAAAGGAATAGCCAAAAGCTTTGACTTAGATGACACATCTGCAGACCAAGATTTTAACCATAACGCTCTACACGCTAAAATGGCAAATCCGGCATTCTTAGCAATTAGCAATTTGAAAGGGCGCATCTGTGATAAAAGAATTAGCCAGCTTGAGAGCCTTAATTCTATCTAAAATATCCTCCAAAGGAGTCTCAGTCTTAAGAGACTCTTCTAAAGCATCAAACCAGAAAGCCGCCGCAGTGGTAACTGGTACAATGCAGGCTGTCGGTGGTAAAAGGAAACCCTGATTAATAACTTTTTTAGAAGACCCTCCAATTTCTTATCCATAGGGTCTTTGATAGCACAGCTGTCCTCAATAGGAATAGTTGTACGCTTAGCCAGGGTAGATATAGCTCCCTCCACCTTAGGGACTGTCTGCCAAGAGTCCCGAACAGTGTCAGATATGGGATACATTATCTTAAAATTAGGAGAAGGTGAGAACGGTATACCCGGTCTGTCTCATACCTCTAAGTATTTGTCCATCTTACACAATTTCTCTGGTGGTACCACAATAGAATCACAGTCATCCAGAGTCGCTAAAACCTCACGAAGCAACAGGCGGAGGTGTTCCAGCTTAAATCTAAAGGACATGACGTCCGAGTCCGTCTGAAGTAACACACTTCCCGATTCGGAAAGTTCTCCCTCAGACAGAAGTTCCCTGACCCCCAAATCAGATCCCTGTGAGGGTACATCGAAAATAGCCAACAAAGCATCAGAGGACTCAGTATTTACATTGATTCCTGTCCTAATGCGTTTGCCCTGTAACACTGGCAACTTAGATAATACCTCTGTAAGGGTAGTTGACATAACTGCAGCCATATGAAGTAGAGGCGGTTGAGGAACCCGGCGTCTCTTGGGTGGGCGTTAAAGGTTGTGACACTTGGGGAGAATATGGCGGCATATCCTGATTCTCCTCAGATTGAGAATCATCCTTAGGCACACTTTCTTTATATAAAATATGCTTTTTACATTGTAAGGCCCTTTCAGTACAAGAGCGACACAAAGTAAGAGGGGGTTCCACAATGGCATCTAAACACATAGAACAAGGAGTTTCCTCAAGTTCAGACATGTTAAACAGACTAGCAATAGCAACAATAGTCGTTCTTAACCTTATTTGTTGACTTTTGAAGTCAAAAAACAAACTCCAAAAAAATTTTTAAGAAAAGTGTACTGTGCCTTTAAATAATAAAAGTGCAACAATTTTTCTGATCTCACAAAAAACGATTTTTGCAGCAATAAAAAATATCCTAATAAGCTCAAATTAGCTAAATATTATTGCACGATTTGTTAGAAAATGCAAGTAACACTTTATAGCACCTTTATTGTATATAATAAATTTTAAAACAATATCAGCCCCTGCACCTCGCGCCTACCTGCCCCCCGGGTACTCAATGCTGTGAAAATGACGAATGCAAATTTAACCTGGGCCCCACCGGAGCTAGGGCTTTGCTGCCTTATACCGAAGAAAAACTGCGCGCCTGAGCATGTGAATTAGGCCCCGCCCACCATGGGCGTCGCACTAGCAGTCCTAACAACCGCATGGGAAGAAAAATCAGTGAAAGCCATGTGGTCCCCTAATCATGAGTATAATAAAAATGAATGCAATAAACAGCCATCTTTCTTAGGCCAATAATAAACAAATAATAGTCATATCAAAAACTCGTCATATCTTGTAAAAGAAATTGTATTTATATAACTGTGTTGGTTATGCAAAACTAGGGAATGGGTAATAAATGGATTATCTATCTTTTAAAACAATAAAAATTCTGGTGTAGACTGTCCCTTTAAGTAAAAACTGAAATAATCTTCGGTTAGAAAAAATGGTTTCTAGGAAAAGCTTTCAATGTTTCTGTAGCAGCTTTTACTGTAAACAGGTACATGCACATAAGCTCCGTGCACAGCATTAAAACACTGCGCCTGCTCAAAGACTCAGCAGCTGCTTGCATGTGCTGAAGATGACACAGGGGCCGGCCGGAGGCTGCAATAAAAAATTGTTTTGTAGACCACGCACATTTTTTCACTATAATGGGAGTGATGAGTCATGTATTTGATACATTAACACATCCCTTTAAATTCATACAAGTAAACCCAAAACAATTCCCATTCTACAACAATCTGAAGTGTATTTGCTGTCTACTCATAAGTCAGCACTTGACAAATCCCAGAAGCCACTGCTCCTAGAAGTTTACTTGTCGCATAACTTTTACTGACTAATCTACATGTATACTGTATATTTACACTTTAATATTCTTGCCGGGTACTACATATGAAATAGCATTGTCAACCCCTTTTACAAGTGGCAAAGAAGGGGTTGTTAGATGGTTGAGTATTACTTTTAAAGTTTATATCCAGCAAGCTCTAAAATGTGTAATGAATGCAAACTGCTATAAATACCTATAGAAGAACTACATAATGTTTTTCTTAAAGGGAACATTACATTTTCTAATTCATCAACTTGTGCTGCCTACCTTGCAGCTCCTGAGCAGAAAATGGCTGGTCAGCCAATCAGGAGCAGCAATTCCGGGTCCCCCACCAATCACCAGCTGCATCTTGCTTGGGAGCTACTTGCAACTCCCGAGTAGGACTTTAAAGAGATATGAAACCAAAATGGTTTCTTATTCAGATACAGCATACCATTTTTAAACAATTTTCCAATTGACTTCTATTATTAAATTTTGAAGGAACAGCAATGCACTACTGGGCGCTAGCTGCACACATTGGGTAAGCCAATTACAAGAGGCGTATATTTGCAGTCCCCAATCTGCAGCTAGCTCCCAGTAAAGCATTGCCTACATAGGTATTATTTCAACAAAGTTACAAAGAGAATAGAGCAAATAGGATAATATAAGAAAATTGAAAAGTTGTTTAAAATTGCATTCTCTATCCTAATCACAAAAGAAACATTTTGGGTTTCATGTCCCTTTAAGTGTAACCCCTGTGTTGGGTTAAACAGAATTGGCTTGGCTCACTAATGCAAAAATTACATGGTCTAACATATGAAAGCATGGCAACTCATTTTTGAATTGGAATGCCCCTTTAAAGGGACATGAAACCCCAAAAAGTTTAAACAATTTTCCAAATTACTTCTATTACCAATTTTGCTTCATTATCTTGGTATCCGTTATTGAAGGAGCAGAAAGGCACTACTGGGAGTTAGCTGAACACACCAGTAAGCCAATCACAATATACATGTATGCACAGTCACCAATCAACAGCTAGCTCTCAACTCCTGAGCCTACAGGTGTCCTTTTCAACAAAGGATACAAAGAGAACTAAGGAAATTGGAAAATAAAAGTAAATTGGAAAGAAAAATTTTGGGTTTTATGTCCCTTCAATTTGCTGATATTTCAAGTCCAGAATTCCATGAGGTTTAAACCTATAGATACAATTTTCAATTAAATACATCACATTGAAAGTGACGAGAAGATCTTATATTACCTACTCGCCAACATTTTTTATTCAGCCTGTGAATTGGATTGTGTTTCATTACATTATCTATAAATGCCGAAGCTTAGAAACAAAAAGGTATAATTACATGCCACCGAAGTAGCAGAATGCAAACATCTGCCCAGATCTTTTAACCATTTTATATTCTTCCGTCTGATCACCTACCTATGCTAACATTTAACCGGTTGGAATGTTGTAAAAGCAGACACAGCATTTCTCCCCAGGGGAGTATTAAGGCTGTCCATGATATTTCTCAGGTTTCCAAGATTTCTATATAGATTAGTTGTTTAGTATTCAATTACAGCCCAGCATGACCACGCTTGACATAATAAACTGAAGCAGTGTACTGAAAAAAAAATAAAAAAAGAACCAAAGCACTTCTGACAGTAGTTCTTGTGTTTGGTTTAATGATTTTTTTTGTAAAACAATATAAATGGCAAACACACATCAGGCTGTGATTGCTAAAAAAAATAAATGCTAATTTAACAGTAGCAGAACATGCACAGAGAACCAGCACACATAATAGCCATAAACAAAAGAAGGGTCCGGAGAGGTAAGCATTACTAGTAACGCTATATACGGATTTAGGTCTTGAGCGCAAAATCACCATCACACATATTGTTGTTGAAGGCTAAATTTTACCAGAAAAACAGAATTTATGTTTACCTGATAAATTACTTTCTCCAACGGTGTGTCCGGTCCACGGCGTCATCCTTACTTGTGGGATATTCTCTTCCCCAACAGGAAATGGCAAAGAGCCCAGCAAAGCTGGTCACATGATCCCTCCTAGGCTCCGCCTACCCCAGTCATTCGACCGACGTTAAGGAGGAATATTTGCATAGGAGAAACCATATGGTACCGTGGTGACTGTAGTTAAAGAAAATAAATTATCAGACCTGATTAAAAAAAACCAGGGCGGGCCGTGGACCGGACACACCGTTGGAGAAAGTAATTTATCAGGTAAACATAAATTCTGTTTTCTCCAACATAGGTGTGTCCGGTCCACGGCGTCATCCTTACTTGTGGGAACCAATACCAAAGCTTTAGGACACGGATGAAGGGAGGGAGCAAATCAGGTCACCTAAATGGAAGGCACCACGGCTTGCAAAACCTTTCTCCCAAAAATAGCCTCAGAAGAAGCAAAAGTATCAAACTTGTAAAATTTGGTAAAAGTGTGCAGTGAAGACCAAGTCGCTGCCCTACATATCTGATCAACAGAAGCCTCGTTCTTGAAGGCCCAAGTGGAAGCCACAGCCCTAGTGGAATGAGCTGTGATTCTTTCGGGAGGCTGCCGTCCGGCAGTCTCGTAAGCCAATCTGATGATGCTTTTAATCCAAAAAGAGAGAGAGGTAGAAGTTGCTTTTTGACCTCTCCTTTTACCGGAATAAACAACAAACAAGGAAGATGTTTGTCTAAAATCCTTTGTAGCATCCAAATAGAATTTTAGAGCGCGAACAACATCCAAATTGTGCAACAAACGTTCCTTCTTTGAAACTGGTTTCGGACACAGAGAAGGTACGATAATCTCCTGGTTAATGTTTTTGTTAGAAACAACTTTTGGAAGAAAACCAGGTTTAGTACGTAAAACCACCTTATCTGCATGGAACACCAGATAAGGAGGAGAACACTGCAGAGCAGATAATTCTGAAACTCTTCTGGCAGAAGAAATTGCAACTAAAAACAAAACTTTCCAAGATAATAACTTAATATCAACGGAATGCAAGGGTTCAAACGGAACCCCCTGAAGAACTGAAAGAACTAAATTGAGACTCCAAGGAGGAGTCAAAGGTTTGTAAACAGGCTTGATTCTAACCAGAGCCTGAACAAAGGCTTGAACATCTGGCACAGCAGCCAGTTTTTTGTGAAGTAACACCGACAAGGCAGAAATCTGTCCCTTCAGGGAACTTGCAGATAATCCCTTTTCCAATCCTTCTTGAAGGAAGGATAGAATCCTAGGAATCTTAACCTTGTCCCAAGGGAATCCTTTAGATTCACACCAACAGATATATTTTTTCCAAATTTTGTGGTAAATCTTTCTAGTTACAGGCTTTCTGGCCTGAACAAGAGTATCGATAACAGAATCTGAGAACCCTCGTTTCGATAAAATCAAGCGTTCAATCTCCAAGCAGTCAGCTGGAGTGAAACCAGATTCGGATGTTCGAACGGACCCTGAACAAGCAGGTCTCGTCTCAAAGGTAGCTTCCAAGGTGGAGCCGATGACATATTCACCAGATCTGCATACCAAGTCCTGCGTGGCCACGCAGGAGCTATCAAGATCACCGACGCCCTCTCCTGATTGATCCTGGCTACCAGCCTGGGGATGAGAGGAAACGGCGGGAACACATAAGCTAGTTTGAAGGTCCAAGGTGCTACTAGTGCATCCACTAGAGCCGCCTTGGGATCCCTGGATCTGGACCCGTAGCAAGGAACTTTGAAGTTCTGACGAGAGGCCATCAGATCCATGTCTGGAATGCCCCACAGCTGAGTGACTTGGGCAAAGATTTCCGGATGGAGTTCCCACTCCCCCGGATGCAATGTCTGACAACTCAGAAAATCCGCTTCCCAATTTTCCACTCCTGGGATGTGGATAGCAGACAGGTGGCAGGAGTGAGACTCCGCCCATAGAATGATTTTGGTCACTTCTTCCATCGCTAGGGAACTCCTTGTTCCCCCCTGATGGTTGATGTACGCAACAGTTGTCATGTTGTCTGATTGAAACCGTATGAACTTGGCCCTCGCTAGCTGAGGCCAAGCCTTGAGAGCATTGAATATCGCTCTCAGTTCCAGAATATTTATCGGTAGAAGAGATTCTTCCCGAGACCAAAGACCCTGAGCTTTCAGGGCTCCCCAGACCGCGCCCCAGCCCATCAGACTGGCGTCGGTCGTGACAATGACCCACTCTGGTCTGCGGAATGTCATCCCTTGTGACAGGTTGTCCAGGGACAGCCACCAACGGAGTGAGTCTCTGGTCCTCTGATTTACTTGTATCTTCGGAGACAAGTCTGTATAGTCCCCAGTCCACTGACTGAGCATGCACAGTTGTAATGGTCTTAGATGAATGCGCGCAAAAGGAACTATGTCCATTGCCGCTACCATCAACCCGATCACTTCCATGCACTGAGCTATGGAAGGAAGAGGAACGGAATGAAGTATCCGACAAGAGTCTAGAAGTTTTGTTTTTCTGGCCTCTGTCAGAAAAATCCTCATTTCTAAGGAGTCTATTATTGTTCCCAAGAAGGGAACCCTTGTTGACGGGGATAGAGAACTCTTTTCCACGTTCACTTTCCATCCGTGAGATCTGAGAAAGGCCAGGACAATGTCCGTGTGAGCCTTTGCTTGAGGAAGGGACGACGCTTGAATCAGAATGTCGTCCAAGTAAGGTACTACAGCAATGCCCCTTGGTCTTAGCACAGCTAGAAGGGACCCTAGTACTTTTGTGAAAATCCTTGGAGCAGTGGCTAATCCGAAAGGAAGCGCCACGAACTGGTAATGTTTGTCCAGGAATGCGAACCTTAGGAACCGATGATGTTCCTTGTGGATAGGAATATGTAGATACGCATCCTTTAAATCCACCGTGGTCATGAATTGACCTTCCTGGATGGAAGGAAGAATAGTTCGAATGGTTTCCATCTTGAACGATGGAACCTTGAGAAACTTGTTTAAGATCTTGAGATCTAAGATTGGTCTGAACGTTCCCTCTTTTTTGGGAACTATGAACAGATTGGAGTAGAACCCCATCCCTTGTTCTCTTAATGGAACAGGATGAATCACTCCCATTTTTAACAGGTCTTCTACACAATGTAAGAATGCCTGTCTTTTTATGTGGTCTGAAGACAACTGAGACCTGTGGAACCTCCCCCTTGGGGGAAGTCCCTTGAATTCCAGAAGATAACCTTGGGAGACTATTTCTAGCGCCCAAGGATCCAGAACATCTCTTGCCCAAGCCTGAGCGAAGAGAGAGAGTCTGCCCCCCACCAGATCCGGTCCCGGATCGGGGGCCAACATTTCATGCTGTCTTGGTAGCAGTGGCAGGTTTCTTGGCCTGCTTTCCCTTGTTCCAGCCTTGCATTGGTCTCCAAGCTGGCTTGGCTTGAGAAGTATTACCCTCTTGCTTAGAGGACGTAGCACCTTGGGCTGGTCCGTTTCTACGAAAGGGACGAAAATTAGGTTTATTTTTTGCCTTGAAAGGCCGATCCTGAGGAAGGGCGTGGCCCTTACCCCCAGTGATATCAGAGATAATCTCTTTCAAGTCAGGGCCAAACAGCGTTTTCCCCTTGAAAGGAATGTTAAGTAGCTTGTTCTTGGAAGACGCATCAGCCGACCAAGATTTCAACCAAAGCGCTCTGCGCGCCACAATAGCAAACCCAGAATTCTTAGCCGCTAACCTAGCCAATTGCAAGGTGGCGTCTAGGGTGAAAGAATTAGCCAATTTGAGAGCATTGATTCTGTCCATAATCTCCTCAAAAGGAGGAGACTCACTATCGACCGCCTTTATCAGATCATCGAACCAGAAACATGCGGCTGTAGCGACAGGGACAATGCATGAAATTGGTTGTAGAAGGTAACCTTGCTGAACAAACATCTTTTTAAGCAAACCTTCTAATTTTTTATCCATAGGATCTTTGAAAGCACAACTATCCTCTATGGGTATAGTGGTGCGTTTGTTTAAAGTGGAAACCGCTCCCTCGACCTTGGGGACTGTCTGCCATAAGTCCTTTCTGGGGTCGACCATAGGAAACAATTTTTTAAATATGGGGGGAGGGACGAAAGGAATACCGGGCCTTTCCCATTCCTTGTTAACAATGTCCGCCACCCGCTTGGGTATAGGAAAAGCTTCTGGGAGCCCCGGCACCTCTAGGAACTTGTCCATTTTACATAGTTTCTCTGGGATGACCAACTTGTCACAATCATCCAAAGTGGATAATACCTCCTTAAGCAGAATGCGGAGATGTTCCAACTTAAATTTAAATGCAATCACATCAGGTTCAGCCTGTTGAGAAATGTTCCCTGAATCAGTAATTTCTCCCTCAGACAAAACCTCCCAGGCCCCATCAGACTGGGTTAGGGGCCCTTCGGAAATATTATTATCAGCGTCGTCATGCTCTTCAGTATCTAAAACAGAGCAGCCGCGCTTACGCTGATAAGTGTTCATTTTGGCTAAAATGTTTTTGACAGAATTATCCATTACAGCCGTTAATTGTTAAACACTAAAAAACTCTAAGCCATCTCCGTGGAGATGTTGCCTGTACAACGGCAAAGAGAATGACTGGGGTAGGCGGAGCCTAGGAGGGATCATGTGACCAGCTTTGCTGGGCTCTTTGCCATTTCCTGTTGGGGAAGAGAATATCCCACAAGTAAGGATGACGCCGTGGACCGGACACACCTATGTTGGAGAAAGAAAGATTTATGAGACATAAAACACTTTGTAATTACAAGATTTATCTGTAGTCTTTGAATAAATGAACATACCAGACAAGTGTGAAAGCTTTCCACATACATTAACACCTTGTTCTTCTATGGGGAAATGCTTCCCACCAATCGCCATATGGAGCCAGTCTGGACTTGTTACTTGAGTGGAAAAGACATGTCACTATCACTTTTGACTTGTTACTTGAGTGGAAAAGACATGTCACTGTCACTTTGTTAGCAAAGCATATATTGTTTTAAAGTATTGTTTCTTATCACGTCTCTTGAGACCCATTAAGGACAGATTCCAGCAGGATAAGTCTGCACTTCCTTCCAAGTTTTAGAACTGGAAACCCCACAGTTTTAGAGCAAAGTTACAGGAAAGGGGTGCAAATATATAATAAAAGAATATTGCAAAAAAAAAGAAGAAGATTTTGTATAATTAAATATTTTATATTACAATCTCTTAATTGTTCAAGTCCCTTTAAGTCTTGAAGCTAGGTGTGGATGAGAATGTATTCCATTTATGGTAAAAGTGTTTTTTATATGACATCTGCTTTTTTGTAGACACCTCTCAAAAATTGTTGTTCTGGAAAACTTTTGTACTGTGTTAAAAATAAGGTCATCGTATATTAAAATTTAATTTCTGCAAATTCAAAACCAACTAAATTTTTAGGTACCAATAATAATTCATATGTATCAAACACACACACACACATATATATATATATCAAAGTTGAAGGAACATGAAACCCAAACTTCATGGATTCAGATAACGCATGTAATTTAAAATAACTTTCCAAATTATTTCTCCTATCTAAATCTCTTAGTTATCTCAGTATCCTTTGTTGCAAAACACACTTAGGCTAAGGAGCACATATATGTCTCTTTTCATTGGCTTATCAAAGTTCAGCTAGCTCCCAGTAGTGCATTGCTGCTCCTTCAACAAAGGATACTAAGAAAATGAACCAAAATTGATAACAGAAGTTAATTGTAAAGTTGTTTGCTCTATCTGAATCATGAACAAAATCATGTCCCTTTAAAAGAGCCACCCGTGTGCTCAATAAGACAGTTCATAGCCCGAAAACTACAGGAATAATTGAATAGTCCCTAAACTTGGCTTCTAAAATGTCTCTCTTTTAAGAGCGACTTCCCACATCACTCCATTTGAAGCGTTACTAGCATTTATTAACTGTTACATAATTTTGATGTTTTTCTGCATTTATATTGACTCTCCTGAGCATATGCATATAGCTGCCAATAATCAACCCACTCAGGACTGGCTAGGCAAAGCATCCGTTGTGGGATCAGATTTACGTGTTTAACCCCACAAAGGAACATTTGCTATAATAAAATAAAATGCTCTAATATTTTATAGTATTTTATTAACACTAAGATGTCCCTTTAAGTGTACGCATGTCTTTTTTTGTGGGGGAACTCACCGGTAATGAGATACACCAGCTCACAATTATGTACATTTTCACAAACGGGGGATGCAAAATATATCAAGCATTGTAAATAACGTTGTCCCTTTGCTTTTCTTGAAGTTACTGAGCACAATATATCAATCATTAATCAAAGAGTACCAGCACCTTTTTATTTTACAAAAAATAGCCCTGATTGTACATATAGCAAAAATTCTGAATGTTTGCTTTATTTTACGTCTTTTTGAAAAGTGCGTTTTTAAAATCTTGAGACTTCATTTCAACCCAAAACCATACCTCCCAACATTTCAAAATTCAAAAGAGGGACCCCCCCCCCCCGCAAAAAAAATTAAATGTGGTGGGCGGGGCTTACAAAATCATAAGACCAAAGTAATAAAAATAAAATTCTAAATAAAGTCATATATTTTAATACACTTAGGCAGCAAATCAAACACAAGCGCAAACCACTGGTATGGCTATGTGAGCGATGTATTTGCAAAGACAGTGCTAAATATTTTTATCTTAATTGCACATTTATTAATAAATTCTTTAAAACTACTCTCTGCATTCCCCATTAATATTCTAGATTCTGGCCTTTAAAAAGTCAGCAAAAATGCACAGTAGCACGCTACATAGCATACACTTACACATGCAGATACACACACACACACTACATAGCATACACTTACACATGCAGATACACACACACACTACATAGCATACACTTATACATGCAGATACACACACACACACACACTACATAGCATACACTTACACATGCAGATACACACACACACACTACATAGCATACACTTATACATGCAGACACACACACTACATAGCATACACTTACACATGCAGATACACACACACACTACATAGCATACACTTATACATGCAGATACACACACACACACTACATAGCATACACTTATACATGCAGATACACACACACACACACACTACATAGCATACACTTACACATGCAGATACACACACACACACTACATAGCATACACTTATACATGCAGACACACACACTACATAGCATACACTTACACATGCAGATACACACACACACTACATAGCATACACTTATACATGCAGATACACACACACACACTACATAGCATACACTTATACATGCAGATACACACACACACACTACATAGCATACACTTACACATGCAGATACACACACACACTACATAGCATACACTTATACATGCAGATACACACACACACACACACACTACATAGCATACACTTACACATGCAGATACACACACACACTACATAGCATACACTTATACATGCACACACACACTACATAGCATACACTTACACATGCAGATACACACACACACTACATAGCATACACTTATACACGCAGATACATACACACTACATAGCATACACTTACACATGCAGATACACACACACACTACATAGCATACACTTACACATGCAGATACACACACACACTACATAGCATACACTTACACATGCAGACACACACACACACTACATAGCATAGACTTACACATGCATATACACACACACTACATAGTATACACTTATACATGCAGATACACACACACACACACTACATAGCATACACTTATACATGCAGATACACACACACACACTACATAGCATACACTTATACATGCAGATACACACACACACACACACTACATAGCATACACTTATACATGCAGATACACATACACACTACATAGCATACACTTATACATGCAGATGCACACACACACTACATAGCATACACTTATACAGGCAGATACACACACACACTACATAGCATACACTTATACATGCAGATACACATACACTACATAGAATACACCTACACATGCAGATACACACACACACTACATAGCATACACTTACACATGCAGATACACACACACACTACATAGCATACACTTATACATGCAGATACACACACACACACTACATAGCATACACTTATACATGCAGATACACATACACACTACATAGCATACACTTATACATGCAGATGCACACACACACTACATAGCATACACTTATACAGGCAGATACACACACACACTACATAGCATACACTTATACATGCAGATACACATACACTACATAGAATACACCTACACATGCAGATACACACACACACTACATAGCATACACTTACACATGCAGATACACACACACACTACATAGCATACACTTATACATGCAGATACACAGACACTACATAGTATACACTTATACATGCAGATACACACACACACACACACACACACTACATAGCATACACTTATACAGGCAGATACACACACACACTACATAGCATACACTTATACATGCAGATACACACACACACTACATAGCATACACTTACACATGCAGATACACACACACAGTTATGGATACAGATAGACACACACACTACATCATATATGGGTATCTGTAATTCATTGTATGGGGTCCTGGGGTTGGTAAGCTGGGACGCTACCTTTGATACACAATGCTATGCTAACTTTGGATCTATTTGTTTTATTGCAAATTTGTTGCAAACTGCTTGAAGCGGAATAAAAGCTAAGTTTTATTTTTCACAACTATTGTCTGGTGCTCCTTCATTCGTTTTCTTGCTGTACATTTGATTTGGGTCAGTGAGCACAGACTTTGTAAGTGGAGCCAGACTAAAGGAAAACAATTTCGTCATTGCCTTACCTGAAAGACACAGAAAAGCACAGCGAGAGAAAGAGGGAAACTGAACGCACAAATTTCGTGTGACGTCATCAGCTGCAGCCCATGGTCGAAGTGAGGGAGCGGATAGAGGTCGGAAGAGGCTGGTATCCGGAAAACACAGAAGTGTAAAAGTGGATCGCCTTCTAGACGGCTCCTGAGGACCGACCATAAGGGGCAGAGGTATCGTACCATATTCACAGTCAGCTGACCGGTAAGACCGGATTATTAATCAAAGAGTACCAGCACCTTTTTATTTTACAAAAAATAGCCCTGATTGTACATATAGCAAAAATTCTGAATGTTTGCTTTATTTTACGTCTTTTTGAAAAGTGCGTTTTTAAAATCTTGAGACTTCATTTCAACCCAAAACCATACCTCCCAACATTTCAAAATTCAAAAGAGGGACCCCCCCCCGCAAAAAAATTTAAATGTGGTGGGCGGGGCTTACAAAATCATAAGACAAAAGTAATAAAAATAAAATTCTAAATAAAGTCATATATTTTAATACACTTAGGCAGCAAATCAAACACAAGCTCAAACCACTGGTATGGCTATGTGAGCGATGTATTTGCAAAGACAGTGCTAAATATTTTTATCTTAATTGCACATTTATTAATAAATTCTTTAAAACTACTCTCTGCATTCCCCATTCATATTCTAGATTCTGGCCTTTAAAAAGTCAGCAAAAATGCACAGTAGCACGCTACATAGCATACACTTACACATGCAGATACACACACACACACTACATAGCATACACTTACACATGCAGATACACACACACACACTACATAGCATACACTTATACATGCAGATACACACACACACACACACACACACACTACATAGCATACACTTACACATGCAGATACACACACACACTACATAGCATACACTTATACATGCAGACACACACACTACATAGCATACACTTACACATGCAGATACACACACACACTACATAGCATACACTTATACATGCAGATACACACACACACACTACATAGCATACACTTACACATGCAGATACACACACACACTACATAGCATACACTTATACATGCAGATACACACACACACACTACATAGCATACACTTACACATGAAGATACACACACACACTACATAGCATACACTTATACATGCAGACACACACACTACATAGCATACACTTACACATGCAGATACACACACACACTACATAGCATACACTTATACACGCAGATACATACACACTACATAGCATACACTTACACATGCAGATACACACACACACTACATAGCATACACTTACACATGCAGATACACACACACACTACATAGCATACACTTACACATGCAGACACACACACACACTACATAGCATAGACTTACACATGCATATACACACACACTACATAGTATAGACTTACACATGCATATACACACACACTACATAGTATACACTTATACATGCAGATACACACACACACACACTACATAGCATACACTTATACATGCAGATACACACACACACACTACATAGCATACACTTATACATGCAGATACACACACACACACTACATAGCATACACTTATACATGCAGATACACATACACACTACATAGCATACACTTATACATGCAGATGCACACACACACTACATAGCATACACTTATACAGGCAGATACACACACACACTACATAGCATACACTTATACATGCAGATACACATACACTACATAGAATACACCTACACATGCAGATACACACACACACTACATAGCATACACTTACACATGCAGATACACACACACACTACATAGCATACACTTATACATGCAGATACACAGACACTACATAGTATACACTTATACATGCAGATACACACACACACACACTACATAGCATACACTTATACAGGCAGATACACACACACACTACATAGCATACACTTATACATGCAGATACACACACACACTACATAGCATACACTTACACATGCAGATACACACACACAGTTATGGATACAGATAGACACACACACTACATCATATATGGGTATCTGTAATTCATTGTATGGGGTCCTGGGGTTGGTAAGCTGGGACGCTACCTTTGATACACAATGCTATGCTAACTTTGGATCTATTTGTTTTATTGCAAATTTGTTGCAAACTGCTTGAAGCGGAATAAAAGCTAAGTTTTATTTTTCACAACTATTGTCTGGTGCTCCTTCATTCGTTTTCTTGCTGTACATTTGATTTGGGTCAGTGAGCACAGACTTTGTAAGTGGAGCCAGACTAAAGGAAAACAATTTCGTCATTGCCTTACCTGAAAGACACAGAAAAGCACAGCGAGAGAAAGAGGGAAACTGAACGCACAAATTTCGTGTGACGTCATCAGCTGCAGCCCATGGTCGAAGTGAGGGAGCGGATAGAGGTCGGAAGAGGCTGGTATCCGGAAAACACAGAAGTGTAAAAGTGGATCGCCTTCTAGACGGCTCCTGAGGACCGACCATAAGGGGCAGAGGTATCGTACCATATTCACAGTCAGCTGACCGGTAAGACCGGATTATTAATCAAAGAGTACCAGCACCTTTTTATTTTACAAAAAATAGCCCTGATTGTACATATAGCAAAAATTCTGAATGTTTGCTTTATTTTACGTCTTTTTGAAAAGTGCGTTTTTAAAATCTTGAGACTTCATTTCAACCCAAAACCATACCTCCCAACATTTCAAAATTCAAAAGAGGGACCCCCCCCCCCCCCCCCGCAAAAACAGTGAAATGTGGTGGGCGGGGCTTACAAAATCATAAGACCAAAGTAATAAAAATAAAATTCTAAATAAAGTCATATATTTTAATACACTTAGGCAGCAAATCAAACACAAGCTCAAACCACTGGTATGGCTATGTGAGCGCTGTATTTGCAAAGACATTGCTAAATATTTTTATCTTAATTGCACATTTATTAATAAATTCTTTAAAACTACTCTCTGCATTCCCCATTAATATTCTAGATTCTGGCCTTTAAAGTCAGCAAAAATGCACAGTAGCACGCTACATAGCATACACTTACACATGCAGATACACACACACACACACTACATAGCATACACTTACACACTACATAGCATACACTTATACATGCAGGCACACACACTACATAGCATACACTTACACATGCAGATACACACACACACTACATAGCATACACTTATACACGCAGATACATACACACTACATAGCATACACTTACACATGCAGATACACACACACACTACATAGCATACACTTACACATGCAGACACACACACACACACACTACATAGCATACACTTACATATGCATATACACACACACTACATAGTATACACTTATACATGCAGATACACACACACACTACATAGCATACACTTATACATGCAGATACACACACACTACATAGCATACACTTATACATGCAGATACACACACACACTACATAGCATACACTTACACATGCAGATACACACACACACTACATAGTATACACTTATACATGCAGATACACACACACACACTACATAGCATACACTTACACATGCAGATACACACACACACTACATAGCATACACTTATACATGCAGATACACACACACACACACTACATAGCATACAATTATACAGGCAGATACACACACACACTACATAGCATACACTTATACATGCAGATACACACACACACTACATAGCATACACTTACACATGCAGATACACACACACAGTTATGGATACAGATAGACACACACACTACATCATATATGGGTATCTGTAATTCATTGTATGGGGTCCTGGGGTTGGTAAGCTGGGACGCTGCCTTTGATACACAATGCTATGCTAACTTTGGATCTATTTGTTTTATTGCAAATTTGTTGCAAACTGCTTGAAGCGGAATAAAAGCTAAGTTTTATTTTTCACAACTATTGTCTGGTGCTCCTTCATTCGTTTTCTTGCTGTACATTTGATTTGGGTCAGTGAGCACAGACTTTGTAAGTGGAGCCAGACTAAAGGAAAACAATTTCGTCATTGCCTTACCTGAAAGACACAGAAAAGCACAGCGAGAGAAAGAGGGAAACTGAACGCACAAATTTCGTGTGACGTCATCAGCTGCAGCCCATGGTCGAAGTGAGGGAGCGGATAGAGGTCGGAAGAGGCTGGTATCCGGAAAACACAGAAGTGTAAAAGTGGATCGCCTTCTAGACGGCTCCTGAGGACCGACCATAAGGGGCAGAGGTATCGTACCATATTCACAGTCAGCTGACCGGTAAGACCGGATTATTTGTCTAACAGTTCCAACGGTCTCCATGTAAAGACTTTGCTTATTTGTCTAAAAGGTATTAAGGTGAAGGAGGTTAATAATTAGCAACTCCTTTGAAATGAAGATGCTCTATTATTGTTTTTCGAAATAAGAAGTCATACAAATAGTTGATTATAAAGCTGGTTCATTTGGTGCTGGGACTTTCTGTGTGCTACCGACTTGGCAAGCACATTAGCTGGCAGTCTGTGGCTGCCACTGTTCGTTACACTGTTCGTTACCCTGGTATTAGCACTGCTCATTGTATAAAACTGAAGGCATGCTAGTATTATCACCAGGGGTTAGATATCATCATTACCAGAGGTAGGTTAGAGAGGTCACCATTACCCGTGGTCAGAGTGTATACAGCCTTCTTACTCCTGCTTAACCCACACACCATTCCTTTTCCACAGGGAATCTAACAGGTATCTAACCCTGTCAGAGCAAAGCCAGCTGCTTCTGAGTATGGGCCCAATAGAATTAAAAAAAAAAAAAAAAATTTTAATGAATGGGGCAAATCGGGACAGATGGCTAGCAACTCGGGACAGAGGGACAGACCCCTAAAATCGGGACTGTCCCGCAAAAATCGGGACAGTTGGGGGGCATGCAAAACAGCTCTGTTTTGTTCTTTTTTGCTTCTTCTTCATTGCCTTCTTTGGCTAAGAGTGGCCTCATACATATACATTTACAAGGAAAGCTTGTTAAAAGGACATTAAAGGGATATTATAGTCAAAAAATAACATGTTCTAATTAGTTAGAGCATATCAATTTAAGGCTTAGCGACACTGCAATTCTATGGGCTCGATTTAGCAAGCCCTTCTCCCCTTTGACTTGTGCGAACCTGCAGTTAGGATTTATAAAGCAGTTGTCAGCAGACCACTGCTTCTCTGCCCTGTTTTCCAACTCTTAGGTAAAGAATTTCAATCTCCCCAGTCTCGTCCGACTGGGGAGATTGACAGCTCCTGCCCGCGTTGGCAGGGGGCAGGGTTGCACATGAGCGCTCCTGCGGGAAGCGGATTGCTGCCCGCCAGAGGAAAAGCTGGACGGACAAGGACGAATATGTACAGAACGATAAATGGAGCCCTATGTATTTAACTCCTACAAAGAAGTTAAACACATGGCCTTTCTAGAGAACATGAGACAATGCTCAATTTTTAACCAAAGGCAAGCTGCATTTAACCCGTTGTGTCATTTGGAGATAGATACTACATCCTACAGTACTTTTCCCATCGTACTGTGTTGACATATCTACGTCCAACACTCTGGCGCATGCTGCAGTCATCTCTGTTAGCTTTGACAGTTGAGACTGCAGCCAAAAACAGAAGGCATATGCCTTCATATGGTAAGGAAGAACTGATCGTTCTCCCTTTACCATTTGATGGCAGATCACCAATACAGAAAGTGACACTCTGTGTCGCTGTCTCTATCAGCTTGTGGTGATGCCATGGGTGGTGTGGGAGTTAAGGAGGGAGGCGGGGGGGGGGGCAGAGCATCACATGAGGGGGAAGTGTTCACTATGACACAGCAAAACAATTTGGTGAGGGATGGGTCCCCTATGCTACAGAAAAGGGCTATGACAGGGAGGAGGGGGTCCCAATAGATAATCTCATAGAGAGGGAATTGCTACTCTACAGATTTTTTAATAAGAAATACATAAAAAAAATAATCTATAAACTGAGTACTGCAAGTACCTAATATGGCTGCTACTACTGAGAGGGAGGAGGGTTAGAGAGCTGTTTGGGAGGGATGAGGGAGGATTGAGGGGGATCCCTACATTCCTAAAACTGTATACTGGTAGACTGTCTGCCAGTACCTATTATGGAGGTGACCAGTGGGGGGCGGAGGGAAAAGAGATGTTTAAGAGGGATCAGGTAGGGATCAGTTTGGTGGGAGGGTAATACCTACACTGCAATAATATTAACCTTGCTAGATACCTAATTAACCACTTCACGGCCAGGAATATTACAAGTGTGGTGAGCATCTGCAATTGCAATTAGTGCACTCTAATTACCAAAAAGCAATGGCAAAGCCACACATGTCTAATCTTTCTGATCCGAGAGAAGCTTTTATAACCATTTATGTTATGACTGCACAAGCGGTATGTAAATAATTTCAGTGAGAAACCGAGTTTGTGAATTTGCATTTAGCAGCAAAATGGTGGCATGAAATACCAAAATGGGCCTAGATCAACACCTTGGGTTGTCTAATAAAAAAAAAAAGTTTGATCTGTAAATAAATAAAATAAAAAGCCTCTATTTCTGTTTAAATGAAGAGATTGCAAAAATGCTAAAACATTCTCTAGTATTTTGGGCAAGTTTTTATCTGAAATTCCCACTAGCGAAGGGGTTAATGTCCCCTTAAGAAAGGCATAATTGACATGAATTATTTTCTTTTGTACCCCAAAAAAAAAAATCAATCAATAAAGATATTGAAACTTCTCTTAATAACATCAGTGCATGCAAAAGTGAATTATTAAATTATGTGCAGACTAAATTTGCTTAGAGACTGGAATATCAGGTTGCCAGGTGTTTAGTATTCAGTATTTTAGCAGTATGTCCAGTAAAATCTTCACAAAAATACTAGAAACTTAAACGTGAAGTTCTTTAAAGTCGCCAATAGTCATATTAGGTAATGTACAAATATGGAGCACTTTGAAGTAAGGGGCAGTCAAGGGGATCAAATCACTACTGTTTGCATTTATTACCATCAATCAAATGTTTGAATGTTACTGGCAGCCAAGGGGTACAATGACTGCTCGGTTGGGAGAAATATACATGGTGGAGTCAAGAGTGTGGGTTTTTAAACGGGCATTGTATGAGTCCACCTACCACTGTGACAGGTCACTTACAGAACAGCTAGAATAAAACATAAAACTCAAACTGGATATTATACTGTTTATAAGTAGCAGCATTTGACAAAATTCTGTCAACAACATTCTGTCTAGTTGGGGGTCGTAAACATCATTTGTCTCAACTTTCAATAATTGTTTTTCATACAGGAAAAAAACACGTTTTATGATGTAGTCTTTTTAAATTTCCTACAGGCGGTTTTGGAGATGAGGGCTCTCCCTTTAGCTGCTGAAACTCTTTGATTTAGCCATTACTACATATTTGATGCAACTAATCAGCTGCATATTTTTAAGGCAATACAAATTGGAAAAAAATGTTTTCATTGTTAAGTTGCTTTGCTAAGCGGAGGCAAATTATCACTTCTAATACCGCATTGTGATTTTCTGCAATATATTTAAATGAATACATTAATTTAATTATATATTTTATATAATCATCTTTCATTACATATACAAAGTTAAAGGGACACTGAACCCAATTTTTTTTCTTTTGTGATTCAGATAGAGCATTACATTTTAAGCAACTTTCTAATTTACTCCTATTATCAAACTTTTTTTCATTCTCTTGGTATCTTTATTTGAAATGCAAGAATGTAAGTTTAGATGACGGCCCATTTTTGGTGAACAACCTGGGTTGTTCTTGCTGATTGGTGGATAAATTCATCCACCAATAAAAAAGTGCTGTCCAGAGTACTGAAACAAAATAAAGCTTAGATGCATTCTTTTTCAAATAAAGATAGCAAGAGTAAGTGAATTAGAAAGTTGCTTAAAATTGCATGCTCTATCTGAATCACGAAAGAAAAAAATTGGGTTCAGTGTCCCTTTAATGCTTGAAAATTTGTAAATGTCACTTTTCCACTTAATTTCCAAAGTGTTTACATTGACATGGGTGGAAAAAAATATCACTTTGGTTTACCAGACAAAGGGAAATAAGTTACTAGTCCACTCAACATGAAAGGAACAGTAAAAGCACTTTTCATTTCTGTGGTCTTGCTAAACAATAATTTTCCAGTCAAGTAAAAAAAAAAAATCTAAATTAACATTTTGTTTGCTGCAATTGTTTTTTTAATATCCAAACTCCACCCACAATTTGGCTTATTTGGACCTGAGTCAGCAGCTGACAAGGCTAGCCACATTCATTATGTTAGTATTTACTGCATTGTTTTGCAGTTGTTATCTGCTGAAGCAAAATAGAGAAAGATCTGTAGGAGGATAGCATTGAGAAACCTGTAGTGTGTATTTCCAGCTCTAAGAATTAGAAAATCTAGAATTTTTTAGAACTAAATGACATGAAAAGGGGTCAAAATAATTAATGAAAGTATTCTGAAAAATTGTCTTACTATGCATAACCAAACATATATAAAAATCTCATGTTATTTGCTGTCGCTAAATTTCTTACTTTTTTGCTGAAGTTCCTTAAAGGGATAGTAAACACCAAAATTGTTATTGTTTAAAAATATAGATAATCCCTTTATTTACCATTTTGCACAATTACACTGTTATAGAAATATACTTTTTGCCTTTGTGATTACCTTGTATCAAAGCTTCTGCAGACTGCCTCCTTATCTCAGATCTTTTGACAGACTTGCATTTCAGGCAATTAGTGAAGACTCTTAAATAACTCCATGTGCATGAGCACAATGTTATTTATATGAAAAACCTGAACTAACGCTCTCTAGCTGTGAAAAACTGTCAAAAGCATTCAGAAAAGAGGCGGCCTTCAAGGCTTAGAAATTAGCATATGAGCCTACCAAGGTTTAGCTTTCAACTAAGAATACCAAGAGAACAAAGCAAATTTGAAGACAAAAGTAAATTAGAACGTTGTTTAAAATGACATGCCCTATCTGAATCATTAAAGTTTAATTTCAATTTTACTATTCCTTTAACGGTTTTAGACAATTGCAAATTTCAAGACAAATAATCAAACATAAAAAGTAAATGAATGAATCTAGACCATTTGGGTTAATATTAACTCATGGAGAACACCTCAGACATGAACACCCTACTTCCCTCAGGCAAGGTAAAGGAGAAAAATAGAAAAGCTTAAAAAGGAGACACTCAAGCCAAAAAGACACAAGAACAAACTAAAAACATGTGGGTCTTCATGTGCTGCCACACAAAATATGAAGAAAGGAACTTAAAGGGATATGAAACCCAAATGTGTTCTTTTGTGATTCAGACAGAGAATACAATTTTAAAAAAGTTTCCAATTTGCTTCTATGATCAAATTTGCTTTGTTTTCCTGATATTCTTTGTTGAAGAGATACCTAGGTATCTGTTGCAGGAAATAGTGCTGCCATCTCATGCTCTTGCAAATGGATAACATTCTTGCAAAATCGCTGCCATATAGTTCTCCAAATTTGGGCAGGTTCCTAAGCTTACGTCTCTGCTTTTCAACACAATATAACAAGAGAAAGAAGAAAAATTGATAATAGCAGTAAATTAGGAAGTTATTTAGAATTGCACGCTCTGTCTGCATCAAATACACATTCTGGGTTTCATATCCTTTAACGGTAACTTTAAAAATCCCATTAGATTTCATAATTATAGTAAAAGCACATGGAGCATGAGATGCTTCCAGGCCACTGGGTAAGAACCAAAGCAACCAGAATCCCCATCAGGGAAGACAAACTGGTGAAAACAGGACTATCCTGCGGATAGGGTAACTAGAAACATAGGCTCGTAACCTCCTAATTACTGGCCAAGTAGAACAATGTCAGTTGGAGGTCTGAAGGCCATTACTAAAATCAGAACCCAAGACAAAAGGCGCATCAGTCAGCAGAAAAGGAATGTTTAAGAATGCGGACTGTTGTGTCATTATAGGGAATAGCGCAAACATCAGAAAATACTAGTGTATGTCACAACTTATTTTGGTGGAACTGAAGACTAAGTAAAACCGCAGTGAGTATGGATAAGGCACTGAGCCAGAAATCTAGGTTAGCAGAGATGCAACGCATTTTCTCATCTTGTGTCGGGAGCCGGCGCTATCGGTATAATCCTCATTGGCTGTATCGTCTGCAGTTTAAAATATAAAAACAGGCGATTTGGGGGTGGCTGGGGGAGCTCTTAAATCCTGAGCTTCTGAGGTAAGTAACTAAAAAAGAAGGCACCGCACACAATAACTTTTACTAACAGGCACAGTAAACCTTTTCTAACAAACAAACGAAACAAATAAATAAAAACAGAATTTATGTTTACCTGATAAATTACTTTCTCCAACGGTGTGTCCGGTCCACGGCGTCATCCTTACTTGTGGGATATTCTCCTCCCCAACAGGAAATGGCAAAGAGCCCAGCAAAGCTGGTCACATGATCCCTCCTAGGCTCCGCCTTCCCCAGTCATTCGACCGACGTAAAGGAGGAATATTTGCATAGGAGAAATCATATGATACCGTGGTGACTGTAGTTAGAGAAAATAAATCATCAGACCTGATTAAAAAACCAGGGCGGGCCGTGGACCGGACACACCGTTGGAGAAAGTAATTTATCAGGTAAACATAAATTCTGTTTTCTCCAACATAGGTGTGTCCGGTCCACGGCGTCATCCTTACTTGTGGGAACCAATACCAAAGCTTTAGGACACGGATGATGGGAGGGAGCAAATCAGGTCACCTAGATGGAAGGCACCACGGCTTGCAAAACCTTTCTCCCAAAAATAGCCTCAGAAGAAGCAAAAGTATCAAATTTGTAAAATTTGGTAAAAGTGTGCAGTGAAGACCAAGTCGCTGCCTTACATATCTGATCAACAGAAGCCTCGTTCTTGAAGGCCCATGTGGAAGCCACGGCCCTAGTGGAATGAGCTGTGATTCTTTCAGGAGGCTGCCGTCCGGCAGTCTCATAAGCCAATCTAATGATGCTTTTAAGCCAAAAAGAGAGAGAGGTAGAAGTTGCCTTTTGACCTCTCCTTTTACCAGAATAAACAACAAACAAGGAAGATGTTTGTCTGAAATCCTTTGTAGCCTCTAAATAGAATTTTAGAGCACGAACTACATCCAAATTGTGTAACAAACGTTCCTTCTTTGAAACTGGATTCGGACACAAAGAAGGCACGACTATCTCCTGGTTAATATTTGTGTTAGAAACAACTTTCGGAAGAAAACCAGGTTTAGTACGCAAAACCACCTTATCTGCATGGAACACCAGATAAGGAGGAGAACACTGCAGAGCAGATAACTCTGAAACTCTTCTAGCAGAAGAAATTGCAACCAAAAACAAAACTTTCCAAGATAATAACTTGATATCAATGGAATGTAGGGGTTCAAACGGAACCCCATGAAGAACTGAAAGAACTAAATTGAGACTCCAAGGAGGAGTCAAAGGTTTGTAAACAGGCTTGATTCTAACCAGAGCCTGAACAAAAGCTTGAACATCTGGCACAGCCGCCAGCTTTTTGTGAAGTAAAACAGATAAAGCAGAAATCTGTCCCTTCAAAGAACTTGCAGATAATCCTTTCTCCAAACCTTCTTGAAGAAAGGATAGAATCTTAGGAATTTTTATCTTGTTCCATGGGAATCCTTTAGATTCACACCAACAGATATATTTTTTCCATATTTTATGGTAGATTTTTCTAGTTACAGGCTTTCTAGCCTGAACAAGAGTATCAATGACAGAATCTGAGAACCCTCGCTTTGATAAAATCAAGCGTTCAATCTCCAAGCAGTCAGTTGGAGTGAGGCCAGATTCGGATGTTCGAACGGACCTTGAACAAGAAGGTCCTGTCTCAAAGGTAGCTTCCACGGTGGAGCCGATGACATATTCACCAGATCTGCATACCAAGTCCTGCGTGGCCACGCAGGAGCTATCAAGATCACCGATACCCTCTCCTGTTTGATCCTGGCTACCAGCCTGGGAATGAGAGGAAACGGTGGGAACACATAAGCTAGGTTGAAGCTCCAAGGTGCTACTAGTGCATCCACTAGAGTCGCCTTGGGATCCCTGGATCTGGACCCGTAGCAAGGAACCTTGAAGTTCTGACGAGACGCCATCAGATCCATGTCTGGAATGCCCCACAATTGAATTATTTGGGCAAAGATTTCCGGATGGAGTTCCCACTCCCCCGGATGAAATGTCTGACGACTCAGAAAATCCGCTTCCCAATTTTCCACTCCTGGGATGTGGATTGCAGACAAGTGGCAGGAGTGAGTCTCCGCCCATTGAATTATTCTGGTCACTTCTTCCATCGCCAGGGAACTCCTTGTTCCCCCCTGATGGTTGATATACACAACAGTCGTCATGTTGTCTGATTGAAACCGTATGAATTTGGCCTTTGCTAGCTGAGGCCAAGCCTTGAGAGCATTGAATATCGCTCTCAGTTCCAGAATATTTATCGGGAGAAGAGATTCTTCCCGAGACCAAAGACCCTGAGCTTTCAGGGGTTCCCAGACCGCGCCCCAGCCCACCAGACTGGCGTCGGTCGTGACAATGACCCACTCTGGTCTGCGGAAGCTCATCCCTTGTGACAGGTTGTCCAGGGACAGCCACCAACGGAGTGAATCTCTGGTCCTCTGATCTACATGTATCGTCGGAGACAAGTCTGTATAATCCCCATTCCACTGACTGAGCATGCACAGTTGTAATGGTCTTAGATGAATTCGCGCAAAAGGAACTATGTCCATTGCCGCGACCATCAAACCTATTACTTCCATGCACTGCGCTATGGAAGGAAGAAGAACAGAATGAAGTACTTGACAAGAGCTTAGAAGTTTAGATTTTCTGGCCTCTGTCAGAAAAATCCTCATTTCTAAGGAGTCTATTATTGTTCCCAAGAAGGGAACTCTTGTTGACGGAGATAGAGAACTTTTTTCTACGTTCACTTTCCACCCGTGAGATCTGAGAAAGGCCAGGACAATGTCCGTATGAGCCTTTGCTTGTGGTAGGGACGACGCTTGAATCAGTATGTCGTCCAAGTAAGGTACTACTGCAATGCCCCTTGGTCTTAGCACCGCTAGAAGGGACCCTAGTACCTTTGTGAAAATTCTTGGAGCAGTGGCTAATCCGAATGGAAGTGCCACAAACTGGTAATGCTTGTCCAGAAAGGCGAACCTTAGGAACCGATGATGTTCCTTGTGGATAGGAATATGTAGATACGCATCCTTTAAATCCACCGTGGTCATGAATTGACCTTCCTGGATGGTAGGAAGAATTGTCCGAATGGTTTCCATTTTGAACGATGGAACCTTGAGAAATTTGTTTAGGATCTTGAGATCTAAGATTGGTCTGAATGTTCCCTCTTTTTTGGGAACTATGAACAGATTGGAGTAGAATCCCATCCCTTGTTCTCCTAATGGAACAGGATGAATCACTCCCATTTTTAACAGGTCTACTACACAATGTAAGAATGCCTGTCTTTTTATGTGGTCTGAAGACAATTGAGACCTGTGGAACCTTCCCCTTGGGGGTAGCTCCTTGAATTCCAGAAGATAACCTTGGGAGACTATTTCTAGCGCCCAAGGATCCAGAACATCTCTTGCCCAAGCCTGAGCGAAGAGAGAAAGTCTGCCCCCCACCAGATCCGGTCCCGGATCGGGGGCCAACATCTCATGCTGTCTTGGTAGCAGTGGCAGGTTTCTTGGCCTGCTTACCTTTGTTCCAGCCTTGCATTGGCCTCCAGGCTGGCTTGGTTTGAGAAGTATTACCCTCTTGCTTAGAGGATGTAGAACTTGGGGCTGGTCCGTTTCTGCGAAAGGGACGAAAATTTGGTTTATTTTTAGCCTTAAAAGACCTATCCTGAGGAAGGGCGTGGCCCTTACCCCCAGTGATATCTGAAATAATCTCTTTCAAGTCAGGGCCAAACAGCGTTTTCCCCTTGAAAGGTATGTTAAGCAATTTGTTCTTGGAGGACGCATCCGCTGACCAAGACTTTAGCCAAAGCGCTCTGCGCGCCACAATAGCAAACCCTGAATTTTTCGCCGCTAATCTAGCTAATTGCAAAGTGGCGTCTAAGGTAAAAGAGTTAGCCAACTTAAGTGCTTGAACTCTGCCCATAACCTCCTCATAAGAGGATGCTTGATTGAGCGACTTTTCTAGTTCCTCGAACCAGAAACACGCTGCTGTAGTGACAGGAACAATGCATGAAATTGGTTGTAGAAGGTAACCTTGCTGAACAAACATCTTTTTAAGCAAACCCTCTAATTTTTTGTCCATAGGATCTTTAAAAGCACAACTATCTTCTATAGGGATAGTGGTGCGTTTGTTTAGAGTAGAAACCGCCCCCTCGACCTTGGGGACTGTCTGCCATAAGTCCTTCCTGGGGTCGACCATAGGAAATAATTTCTTAAATATAGGGGGAGGGACAAAAGGTATGCCGGGCCTTTCCCATTCTTTATTTACAATGTCAGCCACCCGCTTGGGTATAGGAAAAGCTTCGGGGGGCACCGGGACCTCTAGGAACCTGTCCATTTTACATAATTTCTCTGGAATGACCAAATTGTCACAATCATCCAGAGTAGATAACACCTCCTTAAGCAGAGCGCGGAGATGTTCCAATTTAAAATTTAAATGTAATAACATCAGGTTCAGCTTGTTGAGAAATTTTTCCTGAATCTGAAATTTCTCCCTCAGACAAAACCTCCCTAGCCCCTTCAGACTGGTGTAAGGGCATGTCAGAACCATTATCATCAGCGTCCTCATGCTCTTCAGTATCTAAAACAGAGCTGTCGCGCTTTCGCTGATAAGTGGGCATTTTGGCTAAAATGTTTTTAATAGAATTATCCATTACAGCCGTTAATTGTTGCATAGTAAGGAGGATTGGGGCACTAGATGTACTAGGGGCCTCCTGAGTGGGCAAGACTGGTGTAGACATAGAAGGGGATGATGCAGTACCATGCTTACTCCCCTCACTTAAGGAATCGTTTTGGGCAACATTATTATCAGTGGTATCATTGTCCCTACTTTGTTTGTCACATTTATCACATATATTTAAATGGATAGGAACCTTGGCTTCCGAACATACAGAACATCGTCTATCTGATAGTTCAGACATGTTAATAGGCATAAACTTGGTAACAAAGCACAAAAAACGTTTTAAAATAAAACCGTTACTGTCTCTTTAAATTTTAAACTGAACACACTTTTTTACTGAACATACGCAAAAGTATGAAGGAAATGTTCAAAATTCACCAAAATTTCACCACAGTGTCATAAAGCCTTAAAAGTATTGCACACCAAATTTGAAAGCTTTAACTCTAAAAATAACGGAACCGGAGCCGTTTTTACATTTAACCCCTATACAGTCCCTGGTATCTGCTTTGCTGAGACCCAACCAAGCCCAGAGGGGAATACGATACCAAATGACGCCTTCAATAAGCTTTTTCAGTGGATCTGAGCTCCTCACACATGCATCTGCATGCCTTGCTTCTCAAAAACAACTGCGCATTACTGGCGCGAAAATGAGGCTCTGCCTATGACTAGAAAAGGCCCCCAGTGAAAAAGGTGTCCAATACAGTGCCTGTCCGTTTTTTTTAACAATTTGCCAAGATTAAAATAACTCTCCTAAGTTATAAACCATTAAACATGCTTATATAGTAATCGTTTTGGCCCAGAAAAATGTCTACCAGTCTTTAAAGCCCTTGTGAAGCCCTTGTATTCTTATATTGAAAATTAAGAAAATGGCTTACCGGATCCCATAGGGAAAATGACAGCTTCCAGCATTACCAAGTCTTGTTAGAAAAGTGTCATATCTCAAGCAGCCAAAGTCTGCTCACTGTTTCCCCCAACTGAAGTTAATTCCTCTCAACAGTCCTGTGTGGAAACAGCCATCGATTTTAGTAACGGTTGCTAAAATCATTTTCCTCTTACAAACAGAAATCTTCATCTCTTTTCTGTTTCAGAGTAAATAGTACATACCAGCACTATTTTAAAATAACAAACTCTTGATAGAAGAATAAAAACTACATTTAAACACCAAAAAACTCTGAGCCATCTCTGTGGAGATGTTGCCTGTGCAACGGCAAAGAGAATGACTGGGGAAGGCGGAGCCTAGGAGGGATCATGTGACCAGCTTTGCTGGGCTCTTTGCCATTTCCTGTTGGGGAGGAGAATATCCCACAAGTAAGGATGACGCCGTGGACCGGACACACCTATGTTGGAGAAATAATGTTTACTTTCCCATTATTAATTGTAATACTTAAAATAGATGAAACACAATTTTTTTTCTTTTATGGTTCAGATAGAACATAGAATTTTAAACAGCTTTCCAATTTACGTCTATTGTCAGTTTTGCTTTATTCCCTTGGTATCCTTTGTTGAAAGAACAGCAATGCACTACTGGGAGTTAGATGAAAACATTGGTAAGCCAATGACAAGAGGTTTATATGTACAGCCACCAATCAGCATTTACCTCCCAACTCCTGAGCCTTCCTATATATGCATTTCAACAAATGATATCAAGAGAATTAAACAAATAAAATAATAGAAATAAACTGGAAAGTTGAATAAAATTGTAAGCTTTATTTGAGGGTTCTTCAAACCACAGGTCGGGAAACCATGTGTGTGAGTGTTATATGAAAGTGCTTGTGTTGTGTTATAGGAGAGTGTGTGGTGTGAGTGTGTTGTATGAGAGTGTGTGTGTTGTGTGTTCTAGGAGAGTCTGTGTGGTGTGAGTGTGTTGTATGAGTGTGTGTGTTGCATGAGAGTGTGTGGTGTGTGTTATAGGAGAGTCTGTGTGGTGTGAGTGTGTTGTATGAGTGTGTGTGTTGTGTGTTATAGGATAGTCTGTTGGGTGTGAGTGTGTTATATGAGTGTGTGTGTTGTGTGTTATAGGATAGTCTGTGTGGTGTGAGTGTGTTATAAGAGTGTGTGTGCGTGTTGTGTGTTATAGGAGAGTCTGTGTGGTGTGAGTGTGTTGTATGAGTGTGTGTGTTGTATGAGAGTGTATGGTGTGTAATATAGGAGAGTCTGTGTGGTGTGAGTGTGTTTTATGAGTGTGTGTGTTGTATGAGAGTGTGTGTGGTGTGTGTTATAGGATAGTCTGGTGTGAGTGTGTTATATGAGTGTGTGTGTGTTGTGTGTTATAGAAGAGTGTGTGTGTTGTATGAGAGTGTGTGTAGTGTGTGTTATAGGAAAGTCTATGTGGTGTGAGTGTGTTGTATGAGAGTGTGTGTGTTGTGTGTTCTAGGAGAGTCTGTGTGGTGTGAGTGTGTTGTATGAGAGTGTGTGTTGTATGAGAGTGTGTGGTGTGTGTTATAGGAGAGTCTGTGTGGTGTGAGTGTGTTGTATGAGTGTGTGTGTTGTGTGTTATAGGATAGTCTGGTGTGAGTGTGTTATATGAGTGTGTGTGGTGTGAGTGTGTTGTATGAGTCTGTGTGGTGTGAGTGTGTTGTATGAGTCTGTGTGGTGTGGATGTGTTGTATGAGAGTGGGTGTGTTGTATGAGATTGTGTGTGTGTCATAGGAAGGTCTGTGTGGTGTGAGTGTGTTATATGAGTGTGTGTGTGTGTTATAGGAGAGTCTGTGTGGTGTGTGTGTGTTGTATGAGAATGTGTGTGGTGTGTGTTATAGGAAAGTCTATGTGGTGTGAGTGTGTTGTATGAGTCTGTGTGGTGTGGGTGTGTTGTATGAGTCTGTGTGGTGTGGGTGTGTTGTATGAGTGTGGGTGTGTTGTATGAGAGTGTGTGTGTGTTGTATGAGTGTGTGTGAGTTTTTTATGAGAGTGTGTGGTGTGTGTGTGTTACATGAGAGGTGGGTGTGTGTTGTATGAGAGTGTGTGGTGTGTGTGTGTTACATGAGAGGTGGGTGTGTGTTGTATGAGAGTGTGTGGTGTGTGTGTGTTACATGAGAGGTGGGTGTGTGTTGTATGAGAGTGTGTGGTGTGTGTGTTACATGAGAGGTGGGTGTGTGTTGTATGAGAGTGTGTGGTGTGTGTGTTACATGAGAGGTGGGTGTGTGTGTGTTACATGAGAGGTGGGTGGGTGTTGTATGAGAGAGAGTGTGTGTGTGTGTGTGTTATTACATTTTACACAATCAGGTTTAAAGTACATACACATTTTAGTCATTTTGACAAAAAATGCAGATATCTTCTTGTATATTACTTCAGAAATGTTCTGACCAAGCATAAAAAAGGGTTGTGAAGGTATGAGGTATCGTGGCACTGAGTTTTGGTGAAAAAGTTTGAAGAATCCTTCTCTATCTGAATCATGAAAGAAAATCTTTGGGTTTCATGTCCCTTTAACCAACTTTCTGTCATGCAATTACAATTATAAGTAAACAAACACAATATTATTCTGCTGAATAAATTGCTTAGCAATAATTAAATTAATCTAAACACATTTTCAACTTTATATTTTAACTAACTAATCTGTCGAGCTTGCTGTATTTTACACAGCACATCTGGCTTTGTATATGGTCCTTAAACAAAAGAGACATGTGCAGTTAGAACTGTGCACTCGCTTTGTTCTTCTGATAAAAGTAGGCAGCAATTTATGTGTCAGCTTTTTCATTTCACTGGTTCCAATTACACTGTTATGAGTGCATGTACATGTCTACAACAGGGGACAACACGCTTCTAAAGGGGAGAGAATTAGCATATCATGCAACACTTCCACTGTCACCAGAAAACGTGGGAAGGGTATGCAAATGAGAAGTCTTGCTGTGGTTTATCTTTTATCCGGATCACTTTATATTTATGTTTGCTTTAGTAAAAGCTTTTGAAAACCAGTAAAGGGTGGAAGTGCATAGATATTAGCTTCTCACAGATAACTGCTTTGGCCCTTTGACCTCTCAAGGTCAGCATATTACTGGATAATGTACCATGAATTTAAATAGGGCTACTTTATCAGACACTCATGATTACAGTGAGTGGGGGAGAACTAACATATCACACAATTTCTGGGTCTGTAAGAAAACTGTAGATGAACAGCACCCTCTGCTGGAAATCCTAATTCATAGCATGCAGAACAATGAAAAGCTATTTAAAATACATTTTGTTTTATATACCTAGTATAATATATATATTATTTATATTTGTTATTTCACCAAAAGATTCCTCAGCACTAAAAGGGGATACAATAAAGACCCAACAGGAAGGCAGACTGGGAAAGAAGGATGCAGAGCTCTGCTCCCTTAAGAGTTTGCAATCTAAGTAGTAGTTAGAGACAGCTTGACTTTTGCAAACTAATCCCCACACAAAATGAACCTTTTAATGCCGTTATGGCGTTCTATTGCGTCCTAACCACGCTGGGCTTTAGCGCCAACGCTTACTGAATGCAATCGCGGTCTGGAGCGCGTGCCTAGCATCATAGGGACACCCCCTGACCCAGTCCCATAACTGAAATCTCGTGATAGCATGCACGATCGCGGGATTTCAATTTGTCTACATCGGAACGTTGCTCTGATTTAGACAAATTGACCCTGTCATGAAAGGGTTGAAACTTAAACGCCATATAAATGTAAATAAATGTAGCACACATCAGAATATAAACATCAAGCAGTAACACATTAAGAACATACATTCATCTTTGTAAAACACTTTACCATAATGGGAACCCACTGGGACACTTTATGGATGTGATCCTTCCTTGTAAATAATACTTATGTCAGAGCCTGCAAGCAAAAAAGCTAAAACAAAGCTATTACATAAATGAAGGTTATGAAGCATTAACCTCTTAGCGACAGTGACGTACCCTTTACATCAGCCTTCCACAGATGTAGCAGTGCTGGTCTTGCCAACAGCTGTGAGACTGCGCTATTTCCCATACAGAAATAGCGCCATATCGCCCGTCAGCAAGACTTGTGCTCTTACAGACCTGGAGACGCTACAGACAGCCAACGTACTGGCTGTCTGCCGCCATTAAGGGTTTTCTATGACAGAGTCTAAGAAAAAACTAATACTAATGAATATACATAAATGATTAAACACATTATTGTTTTAACAGATTATAGCATTAAAGGGACAGTCTAGGCCAAAATAAACTTTCATGATTCAGATAGAGCATGTAATTTTAAACAATTTTCCAATTTACTTTTATCACCAATTTTGCTTTGTTCTCTTGGTATTCTTAGTTGAAAGCTTAACCTAGGAGGTTCATATGCTAATTTCTTAGACCTTGAAGCCCACCTCTTTCAGATTGCATTTTAACAGTTTTTCACCACTAGAGGGTGTTAGTTCACGTATTTCATATAGATAACACTGTGCTCATGCACGTGAAGTAATCTGGGAGCAGGCACTGATTGGCTAGACTGCAAGTCTGTCAAAAGAACCGAAAAAAGGGGCAGTTTGCAGAGGCTTAGATACAAGATAATCACAGAGGTTAAAAGTATATTATTATAACTGTGTTGGTTATGCAAAACTGGGAAATGGGTAATAAAGGGATTATCTATCTTTTAAAACAATAACAATTCTGGTGTAGACTGTCCCTTTTATGCAAGAGTAGATAGGCGTTTTGCTGTTTATGGGCTGCAGTAAGTAGCAATACCTTTTATTAGACTTAATATTTTTTTTTTTAAAAACACAAACAAATACACTATTATATATTGATCTAATATTAGTATACACACATACATATACATTATTATATAATTATCTTAAATCATTATAAACACATATATACACTATTATATATTGATCTAATAATAGTATACACACATACATACATGATTCGCTTATTCTCCCCTCTCTCTGTACGTGTAGCAGTCATATACCGACCCCCTGGCTCCGCAACTCAATTTCTAGATCACTTGGCTGCCTGGCTACCCTACTTCCTTTCCTCTGACACCCCTGCCCTCATTCTTGGCGATTTCAACATCCCCCTTAACAATCCCACTGCCTCATCTGCTAAACAACTTCTGCAACTCACTTCCTCCTTCGGTCTGTCACAATGGACTGATTCTCCCACTCACAAAGACGGTCACTCCCTTGACCTGATCTTTAGCTATCGATGCACTCTCTCAAACTTCTCAAACTCCCCTTTTCCTCTGTCTGACCACCATCTCCTTACCTGCAACATTTCATCCCTTCCTACAACTCTCCCACCTTCTACTCCTCACACCAAACTTCACAGAAGCATTAGGTCTTTAGATCAGCAACAACTTGCTAATTCCCTTCATCCACTCCTCTCATCCTTCTCCTCCTTTTCCTGCCCTGAACAATCTATCTGCCACTATAATTCCACCCTTATATCCGTCCTTGACAATCTCGCCCCTCTTACCACTGCTAGGAAATCACACACTCATCCCCAGCCCTGGCATACTCCTCTGACACGGTACCTACGCAGATGTTCCCGTACTGCTGAACGGCATTGGAGAAAATCACGGAGTTCTGATGATTTTCTTCATTACAAATTCATCTTGAACTCCTACTACTCTGCCCTTAATTTCCACAAGCAACACTACTTCTCTACCCTTATCTCTAATCTTTCTTCAAACCCAAAACGTCTGTTCTCCACTTTCAATACTCTCCTCCGCCCTCCCCCACTTCCTATTACAACTTCTCTGTCAGCCCAAGACTTTGCCAGTCACTTCATTAACAAAATTGACTCCATCAGAAATGAAATCAGCTCTCAACACAATTCCATTCTCTCCCCCCCTCAAATACTCTCACCCAACCACAACCCTCATAACCTGAAACTTAGTTCATTCTCCCCTGTTACTGAGGATGAAGTTTCAGCACTTATACTGCGCTCTCACCTCACTACCTGTCCCCTGGACCCTATCCCCTCACAGCTGCTCCCCTCTCTCTCTGCTACCCTTACCCCTATACTAACACACATTTTCAACCTCTCCCTCAGCACTGGTACATTTCCCTCATCATTGAAACATGCGCTGGTCACACCTATCCTCAAAAAACCTTCCCTTGATCCTACCTCCCCATCCAACTACCGCCCAATTTCCCTCCTCCCTCTTGCTTCAAAGCTTCTCGAAAAACTAGTATATGCACGCCTATCCCATTTCCTTACGTTAAACTCCCTTCTTGACCCGCTGCAATCTGGATTTCGTCCCTATCACTCCACAGAGACAGCTATTGTTAAGGTCACCAACGACCTACTTACAGCCAAATCAAAAGGCCACTTCTCTCTGCTTATCCTCCTTGATCTGTCCGCAGCCTTTGACACGGTCGACCACCCTCTTCTGCTCCAAACCCTCCAATCCTTCGGCATCTGTGACACAGCCCTCTCGTGGCTCTCTTCCTACCTGTCAAACCGTACCTTCAGTGTAGCCTTCTCTGGGGCCTCCTCTGCCCCGTCACCACTTTCTGTCGGAGTACCGCAGGGCTCTGTCCTCGGTCCCCTTCTCTTCTCTATCTATACGTCATCATTAGGTTCCCTAATTAAGTCCCACGGTTTCCAATATCATTTGTATGCCGATGACACCCAAATCTACTTCTCTGCACCAGAACTATCTCCTTCCTTGCTAACCCGTGTCACTAACTGTCTTTCTCACATCTCTTCCTGGATGTCCTCTCACTACCTCAAGCTAAATCTCTCCAAAACTGAGCTCCTCATTTTCCCCCCTTCTTCCAAAGTCTCCACCCCCAATATCTCTATAACTGTCGACAACTCCATCATCACCCCTACCCCGCACGCCCGATGTCTCGGGGTCACATTCGACTCAGATCTTTCCTTCACTCCTCACATTCAGTCATTGGCTAAAGCCTGCTGCTTTCACCTTAAAAACATCTCTAAAATTAGACACTTCCTTACACAAGACACAACTAAGATTTTAATCCACTCTCTTATTCTTTCCCGCCTTGATTACTGCAACTCTGTTCTCTCTGGTCTCCCCACCTGCCGCCTAGCTCCTTTACAATCCATAATAAATGCCTCTGCCAGACTCATCTTCCTTACACGTCGCTCTTCATCTGCTGCGCCTCTCTGCCAATCCCTTCACTGGCTTCCTCTTGCCTCTAGGATCAAACACAAAACCCTCACTCTGACATACAAAGCACTCAACTGCACTGCTCCCCCCTACATCTCAGACCTTGTCTCCAGATACTCTCCCTCCCGTCCCCTTCGCTCTGCTCATGACCTCCTACTCTCCTCCTCTCTTGTCACCTCATCACACTCCCGTTTACAGGACTTCTCCAGACTGGCTCCCATCTTGTGGAACTCTCTGCCTCGCTCCATAAGACTCTCTTCTAGTTTTAAAAGCTTCAAGTGCTCCCTAAAGACTCTACTGTTCAGGGACGCATACAACCTACGCTAACCTTTCCTAATACCAGTTCCTCTCCTCCACTGCAATCCCCTGAACCCTCTTAGCATGTAAGCCTAATAGTCCAGCTGTTTGTGGATCACCTTCTTAAGAGCTGACTACAACAGTGCAACTCTTGGCAGGGCCCTCTACCATATAATTGTTTTGTTGTACTCCCCCTTTGGTTATAGCGCTGCGGAATCTGTTGGCGCTCTACAAATAACCGATAATAATAATAATAATAATACATATACATTATTATATAATTATCTTATATCATTATAAACACATATATACACTATTATATATTGATCTTATATCAGTATACACACATATATACACACATGCATTCTTATATATTGATCTTATATCAGTATACACACACATAGATACACAAATATTATTATATATTGATCTTATATAAGTATACACATATACATTACTATATAATAGGGCTGCATGATAAATCGCGGATGCGGTTTTAAACCGCGATTAATTGCAGCGGTTTTAAAACCGCAAGAGTACGCAAATTTTTTTTTTTTTTAAAAATACTCTGTTCGTCATGAAAACGGAGGCGGAGAGGGAGGATGAGAGGCGGACCAGTGTGAGGCCGTGGGCAGACCTGAGAATGCCCGCAAAACGGCCTTTTTGGAAAAGATTGCAGAGTGTGTGTGGGAGCATTCATCTGGGAGTCATCTTGGAGTGGTATGGCGGTGGTCAAGCGTTGGTCAAGCGGTGGGTCAAGCGGTGGGACAGCTCAAAGTTGTGACCAATAAAGTGAGTATTGTACAAAAACCTTAAAGTGCCTTACTGACTTTTTTTTTTTACTTCTGTGACGCATAACATTGAGTTTGATCACATTTTACAATATATTTTATTTATATATGTTCATTAAGGGTTACTTGTAGGATGTATTGTGAAGTGAATTGTAAATAATAATATATTCAACATAATGTTACTATGTAACCACAGCACAGGCAGCTAATTTTATTTTAACTATTTTGTGGTTTATATTTTTAAGCTCCAAGAGTGTATTGGACATTGAGAAACATGTACAGTAAGATTCTGTGGTGTTAAATAAATGTTTTATTTAAAAATTAAGGTGTTATAGTAATTTTTACGAAAATCGTGATTAAATCGCAATCATGTTTTTTTCTTTCACCCATATCGCCCAGCCCTACTATATATTGATCTTGTATCAGTATACACAAATACATACAAATACATTATTATATATTGATCTTATATCAGTATACACACACACATATACATTATTATATATTGATCTTATTATATCAGTATACACACACATACATTATTATATATTGATCTTATATCAGTAAACACACATACATTATTATATATTGATCTTATTATATCAGTATACACACACATACATTATTATATATTGATCTTATATCAGTATACACACACATACATTATTATATATTGATCTTATATCAGTATACACACATACATTATTATAAATTGATCTTATATCAGTATACATACACATTATTATATATTGATCTTATATCAGTATACATACACATTATTATATATTGATCTTATATCAGTATACACACATACATTATTATAAAATGATCTTATATCAGTATACACACATACATTATTATATATTGATCTTATATCAGTATACACATACATTATTATATATTGATCTTATATCAGTATACACACATTATTATATATTGATCTTATATCAGTAAACACATATACATTACTATATATTGATCTTATATCAGTAAACACACACACACACACACATATATATATATATATATATATATATATATATATATATATATACACACATTATTATATATTGATCTTATATCAGTATACACATATACATTACTATATATTGATCTTATATCAGTAAACACACACACATATATATATATATATATATATATATGATCAATATATAGTAATGTATATGTGTATACTGATATAAGATCAATATATAATAATGTGTGTATATATATATATATATATATATATATATATATATACACACATTATTATATATTGATCTTATATCAGTATACACATATACATTACTATATATTGATCTTATATCAGTAAACACACACACATATATATATATATATATATATATATATATATATATATATACACACATTATTATATATTGATCTTATATCAGTATACACATATACATTACTATATATTGATCTTATGTCAGTATACACACACATATATATATATACAGAGAGTGCAGAATTATTAGGCAAATGAGTATTTTGACCACATCATCCTCTTTATGCATGTTGTCTTACTCCAAGCTGTATAGGCTCGAAAGCCTACTACCAATTAAGCATATTAGGTGATGTGCATCTCTGTAATGAGAAGGGGTGTGGTCTAATGACATGAACACCCTATATCAGGTGTGCATAATTATTAGGCAACTTCCTTTCCTTTGGCAAAATGGGTCAAAAGAAGGACTTGACAGGCTCAGAAAAGTCAAAAATAGTGAGATATCTTGCAGAGGGATGCAGCACTCTTAAAATTGCAAAGCTTCTGAAGCGTGATCATCGAACAATCAAGCGTTTCATTCAAAATAGTCAACAGGGTCGCAAGAAGCGTGTGGAAAAACCAAGGCGCAAAATAACTGCCCATGAACTGAGAAAAGTCAAGCGTGCAGCTGCCAAGATGCCACTTGCCACCAGTTTGGCCATATTTCAGAGCTGCAACATCACTGGAGTGCCCAAAAGCACAAGGTGTGCAATACTCAGAGACATGGCCAAGGTAAGAAAGGCTGAAAGACGACCACCACTGAACAAGACACACAAGCTGAAACGTCAAGACTGGGCCAAGAAATATCTCAAGACTGATTTTTCTAAGGTTTTATGGACTGATGAAATGAGAGTGAGTCTTGATGGGCCAGATGGATGGGCCCGTGGCTGGATTGGTAAAGGGCAGAGAGCTCCAGTCCGACTCAGACGCCAGCAAGGTGGAGGTGGAGTACTGGTTTGGGCTGGTATCATCAAAGATGAGCTTGTGGGGCCTTTTCGGGTTGAGGATGGAGTCAAGCTCAACTCCCAGTCCTACTGCCAGTTTCTGGAAGACACCTTCTTCAAGCAGTGGTACAGGAAGAAGTCTGCATCCTTCAAGAAAAACATGATTTTCATGCAGGACAATGCTCCATCACACGCGTCCAAGTACTCCACAGCGTGGCTGGCAAGAAAGGGTATAAAAGAAGAAAATCTAATGACATGGCCTCCTTGTTCACCTGATCTGAACCCCATTGAGAACCTGTGGTCCATCATCAAATGTGAGATTTACAAGGAGGGAAAACAGTACACCTCTCTGAACAGTGTCTGGGAGGCTGTGGTTGCTGCTGCACGCAATGTTGATGGTGAACAGATCAAAACACTGACAGAATCCATGGATGGCAGGCTTTTGAGTGTCCTTGCAAAGAAAGGTGGCTATATTGGTCACTGATTTGTTTTTGTTTTGTTTTTGAATGTCAAAAATGTATATTTGTGAATGTTGAGATGTTATATTGGTTTCACTGGTAAAAATAAATAATTGAAATGGGTATATATTTGTTTTTTGTTAAGTTGCCTAATAATTATGCACAGTAATAGTCACCTGCACACACAGATATCCCCCTAAAATAGCTATAACTAAAAACAAACTAAAAACTACTTCCAAAACTATTCAGCTTTGATATTAATGAGTTTTTTGGGTTCATTGAGAGCATGGTTGTTGTTCAATAATAAAATTAATCCTCAAAAATACAACTTGCCTAATAATTCTGCACTCCCTGTATATATATATATATATATATATATATATATATATATATATATATATATATACATACACACACACATTACTATATATTGATCTTATATCAGTATACACACACACACATTTGCATTATTATAAAATTATTTTATATCAGTAAGCACACATACATTATTATATATTGATCTTATATCAGTATACACACACACACATACATACACATATACATTTGTATTTATTGATCTTATATCAGTATACACAAATACATTATTATATATCAGTATACACAAATACATTATTATATATCAGTATACACAAATACATTATTATATATCAGTATACACAAATACATTATTATATATCAGTAAACACAAATACATTATTATATATCAGTATACACAAATACATTGTTATATATCAGTATTCACAAATACATTATTATATATCAGTATAGACACATACATACTAATATACATATCAAGAAAACTAAACAATTTTTTTCTTATAGAAATGTGTCACTCAAGGTTTTATTTACATCATTTATACCTTTAGTACCAAAAACAAGGTATACTTAAACTTCACTTTTTTTTAGGTTTTGTATCCCAATACACTGTTGTCACTGTAATTTTGATAGGCAAATATATATGTAGATATACAACACAATAGTTCATAGACACCACTACAAATAGAATAAAGGCTATAAAATTTAGACAGAATAGAAAAACTTAAAACGGACAAAAAAAAACCAAAATGTTTCTTTCATGATTTAGATAAAGAATACAATTTCAAACTTTCCAATTTACTTATTTTATCTAATTTGCTTTGTTGGAGAAACAGCAATACACATGGATGAGCCAATAACATGAGACATTTATGTGCAACCCCCCAATCAGCAGCTCCTGAGCCTACCTATGCATGTTTTTCTACAAAGGATACCAAGAGAACGAAACAAATTAGCTAACAGAAGTAAAATGGAAAGTTGTTTACAATTGCATGTTCTATCTGAATCATGAAAGAAAAACATTTGGGTTTCATGTCCCTTAAAAGAGACAAATATGCATTAAACTTTAACGGTTAAAGAAAATTTTAAGTTATTTCTCAAATTGACATCATTGTCATATTTTAATGAAAAGCATACAAGGCCCATGAACAGTAATGCACTACTAAGGGCTAGCTGTTGATTGGTGACTACACACAATTGCGTCTAGCCATTGGCTCACCAGATGTGTTCAGATAGGTCCCAGTTAATGAATTAAAGGGACATACTAGGTGAACATGAAAACAAAAAGAATGCAGTAACGCCTTGTTTGCCGCAACTGTATTTCAAAAGCCAAGCACCCCCCACAAATTGCCTTATTTAGGGATAGCCAATCCAGGCTCGCAACTGGAGTAGACAAGGCATGCATCTGTCAATTTGCTATTAAAGCTTGCATTGTTTTGCAGTTCCTTATCTGATCATCTCTGCTTAGACCAGTTAGGTACAGATATATGGGAGCTTTAGGTTTGTGAAGATCGCAGTGTGCAGAAACCCTGTTTAATATGATGAAATTACTGTAACTTACACTCACAAAAATGTAAGTATGAAATCAAAACAAACATTTTAAGAACGCTATTGTTAAACGCCATTTCTAGATGTTGCAGTTGTGATTTCCGTTTTCTTGTGTTTCCTGCAGATCTTGTTAGCTGTACAAAATATCACGTACATGTCTATTAAATCCACTACTGATGGACTATACAATAGGGATCACTTACTCATATTAATCTAAAATTACATTTGTGGTAATTTCAGAGTGTATTACACATGCACAGCAGAATTATTGTAAATTGTCTTGGAATACTCGAAATCATGTTAAAAAGCACTTTATCAAATGCCTTTGGTTGATCACATTGACGTGTCCATTTTGCTGTTGGTATATAGTGCAAAACACGGTCTGTGATCACCAAATTCAATGTTGTCCATTCCCGGGTGACTTTTCCTCTATCTACTCAGATTCAATCCAACCCTTTTTCAATATGGAAATTGTGTTATTTGCATTGTGATCACATCAATGATGAAAACGGTGTATTGGGAGACGTTAAACAGTTGATAAACACATTAGGAAAGATAGGAATCGACACATTTTGTTATGTAATTTTGGTGGATTCCAGTTGATTTGCCAGTTCTATTTACTGACGGGAACAGCTTTGAAATCAATTTTAAAAAGGAAAAAAAATATTTCAGATTTTCTGGAATGGGGACAAATTGAAGTGTGTTTAGATATTAGTAGCTGGAAATGCAGCTACGTTCAATGCCTCGTCAAGCAGTTTGTAATGGTCTAGTTAAAGAAATTCTAGTTATTCAATACAATGTCATGGCTACATATTGTACGTGTATTATCACAGTTATGCATACTACATAAAGGGACAGAAAAGCTGAAAAATGCTCAAATGTTTTAGAGAACAGCTTCTTAACCCCTTTACCCAATGAAACATATATATACGTCATGCGTACGAAGTTCCTTGTACTGCATAACGTATACAGTATATACACATGTTGGAGCTGTAGGAAGCTCCAGCAGTCTTGGCTGTAACTTTACAGCCAAGAGCTAGAATTCCTGTGCTTCAGGCATCTGCCTGCATATGGAACCAGAGCACGATCGGCGCTCCAGTTCCATACGAGGGCAGATGCCTGATAGTTAGAGACACTTACACTGTGTGTGTCACTGTCTGCAATGATCAGCTTCTTTTGCCGACAGGAGGCTGGTGGGCTGCACAGAGGCAGTTGGGGGAGTGGTAGGGGCCCTAAACTACAGAAAACATAATTTATGCTTACCTGATAAATTTATTTCTCTTGTGGTGTATCCAGTCCACGGATCATCCATTACTTGTGGGATATTCTCCTTCCCAACAGGAAGTTGCAAGAGGATCACCCACAGCAGAGCTGCTATATAGCTCCTCCCCTAACTGCCATATCCAGTCATTTGACCGAAAACAAGCAGAGAAAGGAGAAACCATAGGGTGCAGTGGTGACTGTAGTTTAAAATGAAAAAATACCTGCCTTAAAATGACAGGGCGGGCCGTTGACTGGATACACCACAAGAGAAATAAATTTATCAGGTAAGCATAAATTATGTTTTCTCTTGTAAGGTGTATCCAGTCCACGGATCATCCATTACTTGTGGGATACCAATACCAAAGCTAAAGTACACGGATGAAGGGAGGGACAAGGCAGGTACTTAAACGGAAGGTACCACTGCCTGTAAAACCTTTCTCCCAAAAATAGCCTCCGAAGAAGCAAAAGTATCAAATTTGTAGAATTTTGAAAAAGTATGAAGCGAAGACCAAGTCGCCGCCTTGCAAATCTGTTCAACAGAAGCCTCATTTTTAAAGGCCCATGTGGAAGCCACAGCTCTAGTAGAATGAGCTGTAATCCTTTCTGGTGGCTGCTGGCCAGCAGTCTCATAGGCCAAGCGGATTATGCTTCTTAGCCAAAAAGAAAGAGAGGTTGCCGAAGCCTTTTGACCTCTCCTCTGTCCAGAGTAGACAACAAACAAAGCAGATGTTTGACGAAAATCTTTAGTAGCTTGAAAGTAAAACTTTAAAGCACGAACCACGTCCAGATTGTGTAATAGACGTTACTTCTTTGAAGAAGGATTAGGACACAAAGACGGAACAACAATCTCTTGATTGATATTCTTATTAGATACCACCTTAGGTAAAAACCCAGGTTTGGTACGCAGAACTACCTTATCTGCATGGAAGATCAGATAAGGAGAATCACATTGTAAGGAAGATAACTCGGAAACTCTACGAGCCGAGGAAATAGCTACCAAAAAAAGAACTTTCCAAGATAAAAGTTTGATATCTATGGAATGAAGAGGTTCAAACGGAACCCCCTTTAAGGAACTAGCTGACAATCCTTTCTCCAATCCTTCTTGGAGAAAAGATAATATCCTGGGAATCCTGACCTTACTCCATGAGTAGCCCTTGGATTCACACCAATAAAGATATTTACGCCATATCTTATGATAGATCTTCCTAGTGACAGGCTTTTGTGCCTGACTCAGAGAAACCACGCTTTGATAAAATCAAGCGTTCAATCTCCAGGCAGTCAGCCTCAGAGAAATTAGATTTGGATGGTTGAAAGGACCTTGAAGTAGAAGGTCCTGTCTCAGCGGCAGAGTCCATGGTGGAAAGGATGACATGTCCACCAGATCTGCATACCAAGTCCTGCGTGGCCACGCAGGCGCTATCAAGATCACCGATGCTCTCTCCTGCTTGATTTTGGCCATCAGACGAGGGAGCGGTGGAAACACATAAGCCAGGTTGAAGGACCAAGGCGCTGCTAGAGCATCTATCAGCGTTGCCTTGGGGTCCCTGGACCTGGATCCGTAACAAGGAAGCTTGGCGTTCTGGCGAGACGCCATGAGATCCAGTTCTGGTTTGCCCCAACGATGAATCAATTGTGCAAACACCTCCGGATGGAGTTCCCACTCCCCCGGATGAAAAGTCTGACGACTTAGAAAATCCGCCTCCCAGTTCTCTACACCTGGGATATGGATGGCTGATAGGTGGCAAGAGTGAATCTCTGCCCAGCGAATTATCTTTGAGACTTCTAACATCGCTAGGGAACTCCTTGTTCCCCCTTGATGGTTGATGTAAGCCACAGTCGTGATGTTGTCCGACTGAAATCTGATGAACCTCAGAGTTGCTAACTGAGGCTAAGCCTGAAGAGCATTGAATATCGCTCTCAGTTCCAGAATATTTATTGGAAGAAGTGACTCCTCCTGAGTCCACGATCCCTGAGCCTTCAGGGAGTTCCAGACTGCACCCCAACCTAGAAGGCTGGCATCTGTCGTTACAATTGTCCAATCTGGCCTGCGAAAGGTCATACCTTTGGACAGATGGACCCGAGATAGCCACCAGAGAAGAGAATCCCTGGTCTCTTGATCCAGATTTAGTAGAGGGGACAAATCTGTGTAATCCCCATTCCACTGACTGAGCATGCAGAGTTGCAGCGGTCTGAGATGTAGGCGTGCAAACGGCACTATGTCCATTGCCGCTACCATTAAGCCGATTACTTCCATGCACTGAGCCACCGAAGGGCGAGGAATGGAATAAAGAACACGGCAGGAATTTAGAAGTCTTGATAACCTGGACTCCGTCAGGTAAATTTTCATTTCTACAGAATCTATCAGAGTCCCTAGGAAGGAAACTCTTGTGAGGGGGGATAGAGAACTCTTTTCCTCGTTCACCTTCCACCCATGCGACCTCAGAAATGCCACTATGTCTGTATGAGACTTGGCAATTTGGAAGTTTGACGCCTGAATCAGGATGTCGTCTAAATAAGGGGCCACTGCTATGCCCCGCGGCCTTAGGACCGCCAGAAGCGACCCCAGAACCTTCGTAAAAATTATTGGCGCTGTAACTAACCCAAAGGGAAGAACTACAAACTGGTAATGCCTGTCTAGGAAGGCAAACCTGAGAAACCGATGATGATCTTTGTGTATCGGAATGTGAAGATAAGCATCCTTTAAATCCACTGTAGTCATGTATTGACCCTCCTGGATCATAGGTAGGATGGTACGAATAGTCTCCATCTTGAATGATAGAACTCTGAGGAATTTGTTTAAGATCTTTAGATCCAAAATTGGTCTGAAGGTTCCCTCTTTTTTTTGGAACCACAAACAGATTTGAGTAAAATCCCTGTCCCTGTTCCTCCTTTGGAACTGGATGGATCACTCCCATAACTAGGAGGTCTTGTACACAGTGTAATAATGCCTCTCTCTTTATCTGGTTTGCAGATAATTGTGAAAGGTGAAATCTCCCTTTTGGGGGGGGGGGAAGCCTTGAAGTCCATAAGATATCCCTGGGATATAATTTCCAACGCCCAGGGATCCTGGACTTCTCTTGTCCACGCCTGGGCGAAGAGTGAAAGACTGCCCCCTACTAGATCCGTTACCGGATAGGGGGCCGTTCCTTCATGCTGTCTTAGAGGCAGCAGCAGGCTTTTTGGCCTGCTTACCTTTGTTCCAGGCCTGGTTAGGTCTCCAGACCGTCTTGGACTGAGCAAAAGTTCCCTCTTGTTTTGCATTAGAGGAAGTTGATGCCGCACTTGCCTTGAAGTTTCGAAAGGCACGAAAATTAGACTGTTTGGCCCTTGATATGGACCTATCCTGAGGAAGGGCATGACCTTTTCCTCCAGTGATATCAGCAATAATCTCCTTCAAACCAGGCCCGAAAAGGGTCTGCCCCTTGAAGGGAATGTTAAGCAGCTTAGACTTTGAAATAACGTCAGCTGACCATGATTTAAGCCATAGCGCTCTGCGCGCCTGGATAGCAAAACCAGAATTCTTAGCCGTTAGTTTAGTCAAATGAACAATGGCATCAGAAACAAAAGAATTGGCTAGCTTAAGTGCTCTAAGCTTGTCCAGTATGTCATCCAATGGAGTCGCTACCTGTAAAACCTCTTCCAGAGACTCAAACCAGAACGCCGCAGCAGCAGTGACAGGAGCAATGCATGCAAGGGGCTGTAGGATAAAACCTTGTTGAATAAAAATTTTCTTAAGGTAACCCTCTAACTTTTTATCCATTGGATCTAAGAAAGCACAACTGTCCTCGACAGGGATAGTAGTACGCTTTGCTAGAGTAGAAACTGCTCCCTCCACCTTAGGAACTGTCTGCCATAAGTCCCGTGTGGTGGCGTCTATTGGAAACATTTTTCTAAAAATAGGAGGGGGAGAGAACGGCACACCTGGTCTATCCCATTCCTTAGTAATAATTTCTGTAAACCTTTTAGGTATTGGAAAAACATCAGTGCACACCGGCACTGCATAGTATTTATCCAGTCTACACAATTTCTCTGGCACTGCAATTGTATCACAGTCATTCAGAGCAGCTAAAACCTCCCTGAGTAACACGCGGAGGTGTTCAAGCTTAAATTTAAATGTAGAAATATCAGAATCAGGTTGCATCATCTTCCCTGAGTCAGAAACATCACCCACACAAAGAAGCTCACCTTCTTCAGCTTCTGCATATTGTGAGGCAGTATCAGACATAGCTCTTAAAGCGTCAGTATGCTCTGTATTTCGTCTAACTCCAGAGCTATCTCGCTTTCCTCTAAATTCAGGTAGTCTGGCTAATACCGCTGACAGTGTATTATCCATGACTGCCGCCATGTCTTGTAAAGTAAACGATATGGGCGCCCTGGATGTACTTGGCGCCATTTGAGCGCGAGTCCCTTGAGCGGGAGTCAAAGGATCTGACACGTGGGGAGAGTTTGTCGGCATAACTTCCCCCTTGTCAGATTCCTCTGGTGATAAATTTTTTAAAGACAGAATATGATCTTTATTGCTTAAAGTGAAATCAGTACATTTGGTACACATTCTAAAAGGGGGTTCCGCTTGTTAGTCTCAAAGTCTGTAGAAAGATGTGAATAGTGGCTGGGGGGTGTGACGCTGTTACGTCATCACGCAACGGAGCACAGCGCAATCCCAGAGCGGCAGGGAATCTACAGTGGTGGAAAAAAAAACCGTGCCCGATGCAGACTCTGCGATTCTAAGGCTCGCTGCGGATTTTCTTGTGGCAGGAAGCTGGGGGCAGTGTGGTGGAGAGGTGACCGCACAGGGGCTATCCTCCAGGAGCGCCGCGGGAGTGAGGAGGTGCCGTGGGTAACCACGCTAGTTGCAGTAAACAGCATTACAAGAAGGGTCTTGTGGCCAGAGTATCTGTCTGCCGACCAACGCTGGGGCCTGTATGTGGGTGGTCCAGGAAGGGAGCCAGGACACCCACACGGCACAGCATCTTTTACCCCCTATAAGCATCCAAATCAGGAAAAGGAAAGAAGAAGAAAAGGAAAGAAGGTACAAGAGGCTAAAGTGTACCTAACAACCCAAGGGATCCAAGGCAAGGAGCTAAAAGAAGGGGAGGTAGGATCTGTTTAATTATTTGCTTTGCTTGTTTCTGCTGGGCTTTGGACAGAGTTGCTGCTTATCCCCTCCCCTATCTTACTTCATCTATCCTTGCTGTTGAGGACTTACTGAGTTGAAAAGTCTTTGTTTTGTTCTTGCTGCTGGTTCTGGCTGGTTCCACATGTTCCCCTCCCCCTGTTTGTTTGGGGTAATTATCAGCCTGGGGAAGTATTTGAGATGCCAATAAGCCTGCATGATTCTATACTCTGATTGGATACTACTTCAATAATTATATTTTCTGTGAAGGGGGCCGACAGCCTTAGACAGAATATACATAAGGGTCCAAACGAGAAGTGTAAGAAATCGATCAGGTGCATAGCATCTGTTGACATATATATGGATAAATACCTCACAATCCTGGAAGAATTGAAAAATCATGCAGAAAGAATTAAGGAAGCAGAACAGAGAATTTCAAATTGTGAAGATGCACAAATTATACTTCAATCACAGATGGAAAGCTTGATAAAGCAAAATCTATCTTTACTTACAAAAATTGATGACCTAGAAAATAGGACAAGGCGCAACAACCTACGCCTAATTGGCATTCCTGAATCCCTATCTGCACAGGAATTAAAAAAGTTGGTGGAACATTCTATCCCAGAAATGCTGGGTCTAAATCCAGGAGAGAATATCTTTACTACTGAGAGAATACACAGGATGGGAAGAGAAAGGGACTTAACAACACTAAATGGTAGAAGACCGCGGCCAGTTATATTGACATTTTTAAATTTCCAAGGAAAAAAAAGGGGGTTCCACCATGGCTTTTAAACATAATGAACAAGGAGTTTCCTCTATGTCAGACTAGCAATGAGGCTAGCAAGCTTGGAAAACACTTTAAATCAAGTTAACAAGCAAATATAAGAAACGGTACTGTGCCTTTAAGAGAAACAAATTTTGTCAGAATTTGAAAAACAGTGAAAAAAGGCAGTAAATCAAACGAAATTTTTACAGTGTGTATAATAAGCTAACAGAGCATTGCACCCACTTGCAAATGGATGATTAACCCCTTAGTTAAAAAAACAGATAAAAAAAACGATATAAACGTTTTTTTAACAGTCAACCAACTGCCACAGCCTTGCTGTGGGCCTACCTTCCCCAACAAACGATTTTGGAAAGCCTAAGAGCCCTTTAGAGATGTCCTATGGCATTCAGGGGACTCCTGGAGGAAGCTGGATGTCTCAGTCTGTAAAAGTTACTACGCAAAAAAGCGCTAAATTAGGCCCCTCCCACTCATAGTAACACAGTGGAAAGCCTCAGGAAACTGTTTCTAGGCAAATTTAAGCCAGCTATGTGGAAAAAACTAGGCCCCAATAAAGTTTTATCACCAAAGTATATATAAAAACGTTTAAACATGCCAGCAAACGTTTTATATTGTAAATATAAAAGAGTATTACCTCAGAAAGTAAGCATGATACCAGTCGCTATTAAATCACTGTATTCAGGCTTGTCAGAATTTGAAAAACAGTGAAAAAAGGCAGTAAATCAAACAAAATTTTTACAGTGTGTATAATAAGCTAACAGAGCATTGCAACCACTTGCAAATGGATGATTAACCCCTTAGTTCAAAAAACAGATCAAAAAAACGATATAAACGTTTTTTTAACAGTCACACCAGCTGCCACAGCCTTGCTGTGGGCCTACCTTCCCCAACAAACGATTTTGGAAAGCCTAAGAGCCCTTTAGAGATGTCCTATGGCATTCAGGGGACTCCTGGAGGAAGCTGGATGTCTCAGTCTGTAAAAGTTACTGCGCAAAAAAGCGCTAAATTAGGCCCCTCCCACTCATAGTAACACAGTGGAAAGCCTCAGGAAACTGTTTCTAGGCAAATTTAAGCCAGCTATATGGAAAAAACTAGGCCCCAATAAAGTTTTATCACCAAAGTATATATAAAAACGTTTAAACATGCCAGCAAACGTTTTATATTGTAAATATAAAAGAGTATTACCTCAGAAAGTAAGCATGATACCAGTCGCTATTAAATCACTGTATTCAGGCTTACCTTACATAAATTTGGTATCAGCAGCATTTTCTAGCATTCACATCTTCTAGAAAAAATCTTAACTGCACATACCTCATAGCAGGATAACCTGCACGCCATTCCCCCGCTGAAGTTACCTCTCTCTTCAGTCATGTGTGAGAACAGCAATGGATCTTAGTTACAACCTGCTAAGATCATAGAAATCACAGGCAGATTCTTCTATTTTTCTGCCTGGGACAAAATAGTACAACTCCGGTACCATTTAAAAATAACAAACTTTTGATTGAAGCAAGATAACAGCTACATTTCACCACTTTCCTCTTACTACCTCCATGCTTGTTGAGAGTTGCAAGAGAATGACTGGATATGGCAGTTAGGGGAGGAGCTATATAGCAGCTCTGCTGTGGGTGATCCTCTTGCAACTTCCTGTTGGGAAGGAGAATATCCCACAAGTAATGGATGATCCGTGGACTGGATACACCTTACAAGAGAAAAAATATTTTAAAGGGCCATAATACCCAAATGTTTAAACACTTGAAAGTGATGCAGCATAGCTGTAAAAAGCTGACTAGAAAATATCTCCTGAACATCTCTATGTAAAAAAGAAAGATATTTTACCTCAAAAGTTCCTCAGTAGCCACATCCCATTGTAAAGGATTTCTAAGCAGCATTTTAGTGTGTCTGTCCTGGGACAGCTGAAAGGATGAGCCTCGTGAACTCTCATATTATTTCACCAATCAGGTAAAGGAAGCTTACTATGAAATCTCATGAGAGTTAAGTCAAATCTCATGAGATCACAGTAAGAGGTCATGACCTCAGCACTGCTGATGCTGATTGGCTGCTGTTCATTTCTTCTTCTTTTTTTATTTTTACCTGCAGCTGGAAGCAGATGAAGTATAACTTTTTACACAGAACTTACTCTACTGAGCTGAGGAGATTGTGAGGTAAAATATCTTCCTTTTTTACATAGAGATGCTCAGGTGATATTTTCCTGTCAGCTTTTTACAGTTATACTGCATCAGTTTCAAGTGATTTAGTATTATGTCCCTTTAAGGGAGAGGGAGGGATGGGAAGTTACACTATAGAAAATATGTTGGAATGGGGGAGCCATAACAAATGATCGCTGGAGGGGGGAGGTGTGGGGACCATTACACTTCAGGAAAAAAAATGTATCTATAGGTACAGAAAGAAAGTTGCCAGTACTAAAGATGGCCGCCATTAGTGGAAGGGGGGAGGGTTAGAGAGCTATTTGGGGAGGATCAAGGAGGTGGGAGGGTTGAGGAGGATCACTACACTGAAGAATTTTATATATATATATATATATATATATATATATATATATATATATATATATATATACACACACACATTGTATATATATATATATATATATATATATATATATATATATATATATATATATATATATATATATATATATATATAAAATAATAATACAAAATAAATAAACCTAAACTGCATACTGGCAGACTCTCTGCCAGTACCTCAAATTGTGGTAACCAGTGGGGGGTGAGGGAGGGAAGAGAGCTGTTTAGGAGGGATCAGGTAGGGATCAGGGGGTGGGAGGTGTCAGGTGGGGGGTAATCTCTACACTACAGCTAAAATTAATCTTACAACCCTTTATTAATCTTGCAACTCTTTCAATGCCAGGAACAAAAGAAGTGTGGTGCACAGCTATAATTCTAATTACCAAAAACCGATGGCAAAGCCATATATGTAGGGTTGCCACCTCAGCCATGTTTTCGAGGACACTTATGAGTTACACATGTTGCAAGGTGTGTAGGAAGGACCATGTGTTGTGTTATTGTACAGGTCTATTCAAACTCCTCCCTGCACATCCTGCAGCAGGTGTAACTCATAAGTGTCCAGGAAAACATGGCTGAGGTGGTAACCCAACATGTAGGTCTGCTATTTCTGAACAAAGGGGATCCCATAGAAGCTTTTACAATCACGTGTGCCATGATTGCACAAGCAAGTATGTAAATAATTTCAGTGAGAAACCCAAAGTTTGTGAAAAAATGGCGGTGAAATGTTGGCATGAAATATACCAAAATGGGCCTAGATCAACACCTTAGGTTGTCTACTTAAAAATATATATACAGTTTTGACAGGTAAATAAAAAATAAAGAAACAAGGCTCTATTTCTGTTTAAAAGGAGTGATAGCAAAAATGCTAAAAATTCTCAGGTATTTTGGGCAAGTTCTTCTCTGAATTTCCCGGTAGTGAAGGGATTAAACTTTTTTCAGCTAGGGCCCATTTTGGAATTAAGACATTTTTTGCAACCTCCATTTATAATATTGTCCAAAAGTAACAGGTATGTCTTTTTTTTAATATTTTTATAAATCAATATACCACACATAACAAAGTGTCAGATTTGGTCATGCTTAGTTAGAATGTTACCTAAGTTGCCAAGATGTCAACACTCTGATCACACTGGGGGCAAGGGCTACACTAAGAGTTTCTAAGTGCTTATTTTGCAAGAAAACAAACAAGTTGCTTACTGGTTTTATTTTTTTACACAATTTGTTTCTTTGTAGGTTTACTTTGATTTAACATATTTGTTTTTACCAAAAGGAGTACTGCTTCATATACCTTTAAAGGGACAGGAAACCTCAACATTTTCTTTTTATGATTTGTATAAAACATACAATTTTAAACAACTTTCCAATTGACTTACATTATCAAATTTGCTTTGTTCTCTTGTTATCTTTTGCTGAAGTAACAGTATTGCACAACTGACAGCAAGATGAGCACATCTAGTTAGCCAATCACAAAAGACAAATGTGTGGAGGCACCAATTAGTAGCTCCCACTAGTGTAGGATATGTGCCCAGAGGCAGAACTTTTTTCATTTTCTGTGATGAGAATTTTTTAGTGAAATTTTTTCTGCAGTGTCTCTAAGGAGCCGGTGTTGCTGTGTTTGTTGCCCTTACTCGGTGTGCATGAGGACAGGTTCATGTACAGCCTCGCTGATGTCTGCTGTATTTTCCCACAGTGTCAGTCTGCCTGGGAACCTGCTCTACTGTACTGCTGGTGTCTCTATGCTTATTTTGGAAGGGCTGCTGCTCCATGCTTATACTGCTGATGTATAATATATGCTTCCTAAAGGATGGTATATATTACTGCATATTATTTATTTATTTTAACCTCAGAGTTGATTCCAGTAAAGAGATTTAAAAAAAAAAAAAAAAAAAAAAAAAAAAAAAAACATTGGAAGAACAAATAATATAATAGACACCCATTTAAAAAAAAAATCTGTTATACATGACAAAGGCTGAAGCTTTTCCCAAATGAGTTAAATGGATAGTCACAGTATTCTGAAAAAGGCTTAGTAAGGGTTCACAACCCCGTTTTTCCAATACTGTGCATATCCAATTAACTTATTTGTTTTATTTGTTATAGTTTCAGCTTCTGTGATCTCTACACACACACTATATCTTCTATATAATAAAAGGCCAAGTGTGTTTGTCCGAAGCTGTCATGCGCAGTAGAGACTGCGTGTGAGGACAAACACACCTGGCCTTCCAACTGACCTGGCGTCAGCGTGTGGTGGATTGGGTGTGTCATGGGCGGGTGCAACGTGGGCATGGCCGGACAGGTGTGATGTGGGCGGGGCCCGAGCGTGACGTGGGCGGGGCCCGAGCGTGACATGGGCGGGCCCAGGCGTGACGTGGGCAGGGCCGGGCGTGATGCGGCCGGGGCCAGATGCCGGGGCCGACTGCCAAGACAGAGAGCTCTACGGGGGGATAGAGAGAGCAGAAGAGGGGGGATAAAGAGAGGTAGAGGGGGGATAAAGAGAGGTAGAGGGGGGATAAAGAGAGGTAGAGGGGGGATAAAGAGAGGTAGAGGGGGGAGAGAGCGCAAAAGAGAGAGGGGGGAGAGAGCGCAAAAGAGAGGGGGGAGAGAGCGCAAAAGAGAGGGGGGAGAGAGCGCAAAAGAGAGGGGGGAGAGAGCGCAAAAGAGAGGGGGGGAGAGAGCGCAAAAGAGAGGGGGGAGAGAGCGCAAAAGAGAGGGGGAGAGAGCGCAAAAGAGAGGGGGAGAGAGCGCAAAAGAGAGGGGGGAGAGAGCGCAAAAGAGAGGGGGGAGAGAGCGCAAAAGAGAGGGGGGAGAGAGCGCAAAAGAGAGGTGGGAGAGAGCGCAAAAGAGAGGGGGGAGAGAGCGCAAAAGAGAGGGGGGGAGAG